>NW_020838000.1:4122343-4129154 GCF_003676395.1 Aethalodelphis obliquidens | reverse complement strand
TAACTGATTCACTTTGTTATAAAGCAGAAACTAACAGCATTGTAAAGCAATTATACTCCAATAAAGATGTTAAAAAAAAGAATATATATATATATATATATATATATAAAACCGAATCACTTCGCTATAGAGCAGTAATTAACACAACATTGTAAATCAACAAGAGTTCAATTTAAAAAAAAGATAATGACACTGCCTAGGGTTGTTCTGATGATGAAATGACTTAAAGCTTGTGTACAGTACTTTGCATCTAAAGCAGAGCTCTGTGAATTCCAGCAGCACTGACCTAGGGAACTGTCCTACCCCATGGGGCAGAGGGCTTGCAGTCTTAATTCCTTCTTGATAGTTTCAGCTATACTGAGTAGAGTTTTTATTTCCAGAGTGTTTTATTTATTTATATTTTTATCATGAAAGGTTTTTGTTGTTACTGCTGTTCTTTTGAGAGCTGAAAAGCATCACTTTAGTTCAAATGAAAAGCTGCAGTGGAAGTGTTTTGAAAAGCCTTCAGTGATAAATAAGTAACAAAGGGGAGAATGTGCTCATGCCTTCTAGCAAATAATTACTTTTAGTAACATAACAATAAGAAAGCTTATACCACCTGTTTTCCTAACCAATAGATAGTTCTTAAGCTACTGCTGGGTTGTTATCTTCAAACAAACCATTTCTAGAAAAGAATGATTCTATCCACCTTAATAAAAAATAAAAATGCTGGTTATCTTCATTCCCCATTTTCCAACGAATAACTTGTGATTTCAAAAAAATCAATTTGATTGCAGTGCTGCTGTCTCCTTGCTAAGGCTGCTAGCGCTACTGAGAGTGCATGGGTGGGTGCCTGGGGTAGTCGTCTAGAACCCATTTTGCACTCTTTGAATATTCTCTTCATTTACGTGACGATAGTTGAAGATGCCAGATAAGAGACAGATGAGGTGGTGGGTGAAAACTGGGACGTAACACAAAGGATGGACGGTAGTCATTAATTAGGACTGATACCTACATATGGCCAATGCATCATGTTAGCTTTACACTTAAACATGAATGTGCATTTATCATAATTTCAGGGACAGTTTCCTCTTATTTGGGTATGAAGCTCACACGGTTAATATAAACCTTCGGCCCAAATCTTAGCCTGTTTGGGCTCCTAGAACAGAATACAATACACTGGGTGGCTTATGAACAACAGATGCGCTTTTCCCAGTTCTGGAGGCAGAGAAGTCCAAGATCAAGGTGCCAGTGCCTAGCTGCTGGTTTACAGATGGCCATCTTCTCCCTGTGTCCTCACATGGTGGATGGGTCAAGGGAAATCTCTGAGGTCTCTTTCGTAAGGGCACTAATTCCATTCATGAGGTCTCCGCCTCCTTTCCCCACAACCTCACCCCCCAATACCATCATACTGAGCATTAGGATTTAACTTATGAATTTAGAGGGGACACAAACATGTGGTCTATTGAAACCTACAAAATTTAAAAATCACCTAGTATAACAAAAAATATGAAGCTCTCTGGGCTTTCAGATTCCTGAGATGAATGACCGTCACGTCTTTGAGTTGAACACTCCCTAGAAGATATTCTATATGATCAGTCCCTGCACCAGGTGAAGCTTTTCTGTACTGAGCAGTCTCATTGAAAGGCCCTGCTTTTATGTCCCACAGTGGAGGGCGAAGTACAGAGTCAGAACTATTTTGATTTTTAAATGCTGGGACATATCCAAGACGATGCCATACGTGTGAGACCTTCTTGTCATTGCTTATCTTCTAGGCCTTATTTATTTGCTAGGCATTTATTTATTATAGGAGAATATGTATATACTTTCTTTCCACGCCCCTCCTACCTTTCGCCAACCCACATCCGTTTTGGGAGCCTAAGAAATTTATAGTAGATATTTTTCAGCTGCTGCTAGTAGAAAAACAGAAAATTACACTGTGCAGAAACTAATTTCTTCACAACCTATACAATGTAGCAACTGCACTGGGATTTTATCTGTATGACTGTCCAAAGACAGGGCCTTCTACTCTTAAATTTATGGCAACATTATTTTCTACACCCTACAGCTTTAGCTGTGCCAAGCAATAACTCAGAGCCTCAGGAACATTGAGGTAATTAACACTTGAAAATTCCTGCCGAGGTGTAATTGCAGTCCTCCCCTTTGCAGCCCTGCATGATCCCTTAGCAGAAGATTACTGGGAACGGCTCCTGTCTTCTCTTCAAATGACAACACTTTCCTATCAGTGGAGCTGGCAGGTGTCACGGAGAAAGTTTCCTGGGAAAGAAACCTTTGGAAGCATGGTTTATAAGGATAGCATGGAAGGAGAGATGGACTTTATAAAGTTCTTGCTTTCATTTCTTACTAATGTATTTGCGTTTCTGCGCCTTAGTCTTTTTATTCAATAAAGTCATGTCAACAATTGTCTGTTTATTTCATAGGACTGTGGAGAGAATCACGAGAAATGAAGCCTGTAAGCCGTAAAGTATACTACAAATATAAGAGATGGTCATTGTTTTTCTATCTCTTTTCCATTTTTTTTTTGTTTTTTGTTTTTTCAGTAATAGAGAGCCTTCCTCACAAGGCTCTGGGGCATCTTTGCGGTTGAAAAGATAAAGGCAAGTGAATGAATGGTCCTTATGCACCTGGATGCCAGCCAGGTTGGGATGATTAAATAAGGCACCGAGGGCTCCTGGCGGAGAACATGGGCTTCTCCTGGAGAGATGGGGCTGATGTCTCCATTCAGGAAAGGGGATGGGCCAGGAATAGACAGGAGGTACAGGGTCATTCACGTTGTTCAATCTGGGGTCTTTTCTTGGATAAAATTCAAGCTTCCCCAAACTATTCCCCACCCCGAATCAGAGAGGTAAAGTAGAGATATTGCCCAGATGAGAGAAGGTCAGAGCACAGAGAAGCCACACGAAGAGTGAGGCTCTTCACAGAGACTTTACCAACTGCAGTGGGCATTTTCAACTGCACGTTGAAGACGGAATCATCTGAGATCTGCAAATACACATCTATACAGTAGCTGGAATGGTAAAAATGCAGTTGTCGAGGACTCTGTGTTTAACGCTAGACTTTTCGGAGACCAATGATTCTCTGCTACTGATGCTAAGAATCTTGGTGTGTGCTTACATTGAACGTACAGGCAGCTTCAATATCTCTTGATCCTTAGTGGAGTTTAGTGACTCGTTATAAAGTCCTGAGCTGATGAGAGACAGAGAGAAATATGTGCATAATTTGCACTCCAATTGACGGGTGGAGATGCCAGACTCATTGTAGAGGCGAGCAACACCAGTTACAGAATGGGGTCTTACCAAAGATTAGCACTGCCTGCTTCTGCTACAAGTTACATAGACTTTGTGGAAAGCAATTTCTTGACCAAACCACATTCAGAGTGCAACGGGATTTTATCTGCACTACTATCCGAAGACAGGACCCTCTACTCAAATTTGGGGCAATGTCACTGTCTGCACTCCACAGCTTCTATCGTGCCAAGATGCATCAGCAGGGCAGACATTCTGAGTTATCTGTGCACGGGTGGCCACGTATTGGTTTCTCAGCGCTCACAACTGGCTACAGTACGGAGCCATGCTACAAACCTCTTTACTAAGTAGTCCATATGTTTTAGCTGTCTGGCTCAAGAGGGAAGTGAAACCTATAGCCTTCGCATCAAAAGCAGGAATTTATAACCAGTTGTGCTAACTGGTTTACACTTCTAAAACTTAGCTAAGGAGATACCTCATCAACTGTAAGTGTTGCAAGTTTCTGTCTTCTGGAGTACTTATATTAAGCCTAACTTTTACATAATTCTTTTATCCATTTGCTGGTTTAAATAATTTTTCACTTGAAAGAATCATATATTTTTACTATTTGGCTTTCTTAGGATATAATCAAGCCTGTTTTGTCCACTTATTTCATAACTTTAAACACACACACACAGACCCACACACCTATATACTCATTGTATCATGGCAGGACTAAAATAAGATATTTCAGGGATCTACCTATAGCAGGAAGTTTTTAAAACCACATCCTTTCTGGGCACTTGCTTTTATCTAATAATCCAATTCCCTTTTCAGTTCTATTGGATGGTTTCTTTCCATTGATTCTTCAGTGTGTATCTCATTTCTGATCCACTGGCTCGCCTCTAGCTTTTTCAACTTAATATATCCAACTGAGGAATTTTATTACAGGGCGAAAATAATATTTCTCCACCTCTTTTATTTGGTACTTCTAGGTTAACTGACAGGATACTTTATGAACATGAACCTCGCAAGAAGAATGAGGGACTCCAAAAACTTTGTCAGAGCAGAAACACTCTGACGATTAGGTTAAGAGAAAAACAATGAAACCTACAGGGTCTTAGCAACTACACAGCCAACAACTTGGATTTCTTCCAAGCTTCTGTTTGAAAGATTTCATTTAAAAATTCTAATTGCTATGACTAGAAAAGGAGAGATTCTTCACTTTCATCTTTAAATTCCATATCATTCTCAAAGCACCTGCCCCATCCAGTGCAATGTGGAAAAGTCTGTGAATCCAGATATCCAGGTGGCTTTCCAGGGAAGCAGAGGGGTCAGAGAATTTATTTTCAATATTTCAGAGAACTTAATAAAAATTGCTCACTTTTTTTTCCCAAACTGAGGATGGACAGACTGATTAAACTGCCTCAGCTATAGTACATTAACTGAAGGTAGGTATTGACTTTCCCTCACGGTCATTAGAAACTCTGCTATTTTATGTGTCTGTAGGTTTAACATAAAGAGGAGAAAAATGAATTTTTATAAGATTTTTTCGCTTCATAGGACATTTCTCAACATATCTATTCAGAAACACATGATTCAAGACTTCTTCACTGATAGAAAACTTGGAAAATGATGAATCCCTGCAGGTCTGGTCATTTAGCCTTACTTCAAAATTCCTGTAATGATACACATTGAAAACATGTTCCAGGAGTCTCTTGGTTTGCTTCACAACCACACCAGGTATATTCTTTTTTTTTTTTTTTAATATTTATTTATTTATTTGGTTGCACCAGGTCTTAGCTGTGGCAGGCGGGCTCCTTAGTTGCAGCACGTGGGCTCCCTAATTGTGGCAAGTGGGCTCCTTAGTTGCAGCATGCAAACTCTTAGTTGTGACATGCATGTGGGATCTAGTTCCCTGACCAGCGATTGAACCCAGGCCCCCTGCACTGGGAGCACAGAGTCTTATCCACTGAGCCACCAGGGAATTCCCAACACCAGGTATATTCTTAACATAATATATTAATACCTCTCTTTTTTATCCTTACGTAAAGAGCCTAGAGTTCAATATTCTCCTACTGTAACTACACATCAATAAAAACATACTCACTTCTTAAAAATTCCATGAAAAGAGAGAAGAGTAATAGGATATGAATCAATAAGCTAACTATTTCACCCCATGCTATTGGACTCTCTCACTACTTATATCTTCTATCTGTATTAATAATCTATTCAGTTCAAACCACAACACAGTATTAAAATAGTATTTTAATAGTATTAGTATTTTATTTATTTACTGTCACTGATTAGTTCCTTGGCTGAAATGTGTTTTTATTTCTGTCCTTCTTTCCAACTGTTCCATCACAAACTGTACATTTTTTTTTTTTTTTTTTTTTTTGCGGTACGTGGGCCTCTCACTGTTGCGGCCTCTCTGGTTGCGGGGCACAGGCTCCAGACGTGCAGGCTCAGTGGCCATGGCTCACGGGCCTAGCCGCTCCGCGGCATGTGGGATCTTCCCGGACCGGGGCATGAACCCGCGTCCCCTGCATTGGCAGGCAGACTCTCAACCACTGCGCCACCAGGGAAGCCCACAAACTACATTTTTGCCCTTCCCCATCATAAACACCTTATGTTAATCTATATGAGGTACTCAATTTTTTCTCTCTAGGATCAATAATATTTATTCATTCTTAAAAGAAGTCGCACAAAAAGTAACTTCCTATTTGTAGGTCCTAAGTTTCCCCAAATTTCCCCTTGGAAGTTATAAAATTTCTTAATTTTTGTGCCAATTTTCTGACCCTGCCTTGTGAACATACAGACAACTGACAACGCAGGATTCTGCAAAGTGTGAAGAATCCTAAAATAATAAGAATGACACTACACCAAACACTTTGCTCCCACTGAAACATTTGAGACACAGCCACGAAAAAAAAAATCCACCTCTAAATTTAGAATACATCGTCAAGAGGAAGATATTCTTTCACAGGGATCTGAAAAAAGGCAAGAAATGAATCCCAGAAGCTGGGAGCAGGCAGAATGGAATTGTAACCACATCAAAAATGCTGTAATTTTACGAAAAAGTTTTCAAGTGGTTTTTACAATGATAAAGCAAGACCTGAGAGGTAAATGAAACATCTAGACACAAAGTAAGGTGTCAAATATATGCAGATGCGAAATCATAAAAGCCTGGTGAGAGCAGTCAACTACTCAGAGGGTAGAAGAGGGGGATTTCGCACAGTTGCAGCTTTTAACCTTAGAACTAGTAAGTCCAGGGGTGAGTTAACAGATGTTAAACATGGCACAGATGCTGAAATTGGATTCATTAGGAATTAAGGAAAACCAGTGAGTGTCCCCTCAAAAATCTATATAGAGGAACAGAAAAGTGCAAGAAATGTAGGTTAGATAATGAATAAGTACTAGTCATAAGCATCTAATTAGGTAGCTCTGATCATTTTATCAGTAGATACGGGTTTTGGCAAACCCAAAGGTGATCAGTCAAGAAGAATGAAGATGATTCCAAGTGTTTGCAACAGGTTTTTTTTTTTTTAATTGAAGTTAATTTACAATGTTGTGTTAGTTTCCGGTGG
>NW_020838000.1:4088500-4121943 GCF_003676395.1 Aethalodelphis obliquidens | reverse complement strand
TCATGAGCTGCTGCAGCTGCTGACCTTCAACACCCCATGAAAGGAGCTCAGGATGGAGACCAGGAATGAGACACTCCGTGTTCTGGGAAAAACCGGCAGAGCAGGCCTTCAGATGGTTAGATGTTTTCAGGAGACGATCTTATGAGCTCAATTCTTGAGCCCCATCCAGCATGTGGGGACACAGGGAGAAGATGGCCAGACGGCCATCAGTAAACTAGGAAGTGGGCTTTCACCAGACAGAAGGTGCCAGTGCCTTGATCTTGGACTTCCCAGCTTCCAGAAATTATGAGAAATAAATGTTTAACCACCCATATCTAGAAAAGCACTAAAATCCTTCATGGTGACGCCTGCTCCTCGTGACTAGCAGTAACCTTCATGAGACTAATAGAACCTTTTGCAAAGAGTATGTGCTTGACTGTGTGTACTCCCCCTTCACCAAAATCACATCTATACTGACCTTCCCCCCTACCAGCTCCTCAGAGCTGTCTGAAATGCTGTCTCACGGGCTATAGTCCTCAGTTTGCCCCAAATAAAACTTAACTCACAACGTATATAAATCCCAAGCCCCTAATTTGCAGCAGCTTTTGGACCCAGGTCATTATTAGCACGCGACCGTCAAACTCGGAAAATACCCTGTAGGCAGAGCAGGCTTCATGGCACCACTAAAGTTCCAGCTTTGGGAAGAGCTCTGAGTAACCAAACCAGGAGGCCTCCCACCAAATACCCCTTCCGTTCACACACCAACATCTTAAATCTCTTCACTGCTTTTAGGCTCAGGTCAAGTCTCACCCACCTCAAAATAAAAGTAAAATCCTGCTCTGAAATCGTGTGCCTTTAAATTCCTGCCCTAGTGCCTTTTCCTTTCCGAGTTAAACTTTTCAACAACTCATATAAGCCCAGCTCCTTTTTAACACTAAGAGTTTCCCTGACTCCAATTAACAGCACTCAACCAGCTCCAAATCATAGTATTTACTTCCATTCCTTTCCCCGTTGACCATGGTTATTCAGTCCCTTAAAAGTTATTACACCCTAGTTACTCTTCCTCCAAATATAACTTTCTGATTCAACCTGTTCTCATCAGGAAACCCCTTATGTCATCCTTTTTCATCATCCTTAGGGAAACAGCCTTCTTTGATTTCCTGTCTCTGGTTCCTGACCCATCCCACTCCGTTATTCACACACGGCTGCCAAAATAATTTTCCCCAACATTTTCCATTTCATCCCTTTAATCAAATATCACATTGGTGATCTCTCTGGTTAAACCTGGCAAAAGGAATACATGTGTTTATTCCTTTACCTCCTGAAACCCCATGAAAAGGACAGTACAGACATTTCCAAAAATACAACCAGCAAGGACAATGAAAACAGGAAGGAAAAAAGAGCAGAGGAGGGATGTCCACCAGGGCGGGGAAACTAGGCAGCAGAAGCAGGAATGGCATCTGACTTAACAGAGCATTGAATACATAGGAGCACCTAGGGGTTGTAGGGGACAAAGACCAGTCCAGACCCCAGAGAGTCTGCATTAAGTTAACCACCAGGAAGAAGAAAAAGCAGAGAGGGGTGGTTGAACTGAAAACAAGAGGACTGTCTTCATCTGTTCAGCCAGCTATAATTAAAATACCATAGAATAGGTGGTTGAAACATTTATTTCTCACAATTTCTGGAAGCTGGGGAGTCCAAAACCAAGGCACCAGCAGATTCGGTGTCTGGTGAGAGCCCACTTCCTAGTTTATAGACAGCCATCTTCTCCCTGGGTGCCCACACCGTGGATGGGGCAAGCGAGCTCTCTGGGTTCTCTTTTACAAGGGCACTAATTCCATTCATGAGGGCTCCACCCTCATGACCTAATCACCCCCCAAAGGCCTCACCTCCTAATACCCTCACTGTGGGGGTTAGGATTTCAAAAGGTGAGTTTGTGGGGGACACAAACATTCTGTCCATGGCAAAGACTTATTAAAAATCTACATCAGGAATTCCCTTAGGTCTCTTGGTTACCAGCTAAGCCCAGTGACAAGGTGAATAGATACGCAGTCAAAAAGACAGCAGAGATCCACTGTAGGAAACTCACTTTAAAAATAAATATGTACCCTTCGAAGTTTTTAAATATATTATAGTCCATTGGAACAGAATGGAATCTTCATTTTCACCTACCCCAACACTTCTGTACATGGATGAGGAAATTTATTCCTATTTCTGGAAGTGCCTTGCTCAAAGTCCACTGTCTAATCATTGACAAAATATGGGTCTCAGCTCCCAACCCAGGGCTCTGAAGCAGCTTTGCAGCTATCAACTTCAAGACTGTAACATGAGAAAATTGTCCAAATGAGAATGTTATTCTGGTGTTAAAAAGGAGAGTAGACAGACACTTCTAGAGTTTAGAATAGCATTGCATCAGCTTACTTGAGCAAGAAAGCATATCGGTTCTCTCTGATGTGATTTAATATGTGGGAAGAAATCGTTTGCTTTATTTTATCTCCTGAGCTAAAACCACTCCTAGTATTGATGCTTGCCAACCCCCCTACCACAACTACTACTGCATTCCCGTCACCTTCCAGATCTATGAGGTCTCAGGTGTTTGTTCCTACTGTAAAACAACTCTGATTTATGAGTCACTATCTAATAATTTGGCTAGTATGAATCAGCTCACCAGAGACTGATTATATCTTCATGAATTCACGGAATTGAATGCCTTATTCTGTAAACCTGAGTAAGAGACAGCTGAACCAAACAGCAACTGCAGATCTGCCCCGAAATAAAGAAGACGTCTCCCATGCTGATCTTCTCTCAATACCTACTGCATCAGCCCCGTGCTTCTGTAGCAGGTCCAGTCTCCTCTCTCACTATTTCCCAACAAGCCCCCTCTGAACAGCTCGACCCATTCATTTCCTTCCCAAATCTTGCTTATTTTACTGTTTCCATAACTTGCTGAAGCTACCCCGCAATACCTTGGAGGCTAAGTTCAAATTCCTTTTATTCAAGTAGCAGAGTCTGCTAATTTTGATCACTTATTTATAGAGCCTCCTTCCAGAGTTGGAAGCCTGGGGTCTAAATCCCAGCTCTACCACTTACCAATTTGGACAAGTCACTTCCACTCTCTGAGCTCAGTTTTCTCATCAATAAAATGGGAACAATCCTCAATACTTCGGCGGGGGCGGGGGTTGTAAAGATTAATGAGATAATGAATGTGAAAGTCCTCAGCAAGACACATCACTCATAAATATTTGTTCCTACAGCTGAAAGGACAGTGTGTCAAAATGGAGTGATAAAAATTGCATAGAAATTGGAATTGGAAGACTTGGTTCCAGAACAGGTACTACTTATTAAGTAAAGGATTCAAGGTAGGTAACTTAACTTTTCTGAACTCCATTTATATCACCTGAAAATTTTATTTATTTAGCAAATTTTTATTGTGAGCCTTCTATGAGCCAGGCAGCGTTCTAGTCTTGGGAGATGTTAATAAGCAAAACAGGAAAGGATCTCTGTCCTCATAGGATGGAAAAGACCATAAAACCGACCTCACCTCACAGCATTATTGTGAAGTTTAAGAGAGATGCTTAAAGGGGAAAGTGCTTTTAAATAGGGTCATATTCCACTGATGTTATTGCTGCCTGCACTCATAGAATCATAAGCTGGGGTGGATAGTATTTAGATTTCATCAAGCAATCTTATTCTAGTAATGAGGGAACAGAGTGAAATTCACAATCACACAGCTGTAGAGTTGATGCGAAGATTGTTGATGCAAAATTCCTACCTACCACAATAGTTCTCTTTCCCTGACATCGCTGTGCCACAATACAGTGGAGTACCAAGTGTGGGATGCTGGGCAGATGACGATGATAAGGGGAAGCATTTGTGGAGATTTAAAGGTGATAAAGCCAACTAAAAATTGGTCTGCTTTATGGACGCAAACATATTTTTACAACAATGTTCACAGCGGGATTTTCACAGTAGCCAAAAGGTGGAGATAACCCAAATGTCCATCAACGGATGAATGGATAAACAAAATGTGGTATATACCTACAGTGGAATAGTAGTCAGCCTTAAAAAGGAATGAAATTCTGATACACGCGTATGCAACATGGACAGAACTTGGAGACATTTTGCTAAGCGAAATAAGCCAGACACAAAAGAACAAATTCTATACGATTCCACTCATTGGAGGCACCTGGAATAGTCAAATTCATAGAGACAGAAAATGGAATGATGGTTGCCTGGGGCTGTGGGGAGAGAGGGATGGGAGGGAGTGTTTAATGGGTATAGTGCTTCAGTTTGGGAGGATGAAGAAGTTCTGGAGATGGTTGCACAACAGTGTGGTTGTACTTAATGCCAAGAACTGTAAGCTTAAAATGGTTAAGATGATAAATTTTATGTTTATTTTGCCACAGTAAAAAAGGAACTATTGCTCTGTTTTTTATTATCAGCACACTCCAGCAATTTTCAACAATGCCAGGAAAATACTCCATGCCCCCAAAATCTTTCCTTTAAATTCTAAAAAATTGCTACAATTACTGCTGGAATTCAAATGGTTAAATGATACACGGAAGGATTATATACATAAGCATATATATAATTATGCAATTATATTCATATATAACCTGTCAATATACACACACATATGTTTCCAATTAGCACATTTTTATTACTATATTTGAATAAACCTTACATTCTACATGGAAGTTAATTTGCGGAACTCTTGGTCACAGAGCCTCCAACATGTGTGGACTCAGCTGCGTGTGCTCATTTTACAAGTTCATACAGTCAGGAATCATCCAAACACACTTCAGGCACTGTTCACGTCTCCCACCCCCGTGGTACTAAGATTTTTGCATTTAAATGTTAGATTTTAAATTAACAGTAGTAACGTAATGATTGCGAAAACAAAGAAATGGAACTTGAATTGGTTCAATCCTATCATTCCATATGACCACTTGGAGTTTTTTATTTATGTCCAAGGTTTAAAACAGCGAAACAGAATGTCAGCTGCAAAGTGTAACATTTTTGTTTGGTGAGTGCAAACTTCATTGTATATGTCTGTCTGTCTGTTTTATTACTGAAAATGCTATTGTAATATGGAGGGGTGAATGGAGTATAAAAATGGTCTGCATCCAGATATTAGATACATTAGAGCAATGCCTTTATAAATGCCTCATAAATGCAACAAATGAATAATAAACTCAAAAGGCAAATAATAATGTCAAAAGCATATCATCTGATCCCCAATTAAAATAAATAAATCATGTACTTTTGGAGGAATGTTTTTAAAAAAATTCAGAGATTCTATCAGATGATAAGACCTCTGGAGCTGTAGGAATAGACCTCATAGGCAGAAGCACCACAGGGAAGTAGCATTTGAAGAATTTTTTTCTTTGCCATAATCAGGTAATAATATATCAATATGTTCTGCAGTATCAGCCATGTTTATGAGTTCTCCTTCATGTCTCTGTACTAAGGAACACACACACACACACACACACACACACACACACACACACACACATTTTTCTGCCAAGCTTCCAGTCCCCTCCTGCTGACAGGAGGAATTGAACATGAAGTTATCCTTTCCTGGTGTCAACTTAAAAAAATGCACAATGTGAGAGTTGTGAGTCACATTTTATTTGGGGCAAAATGAGGACTACAGCCCGGGAGACAGCATTTCAGATAGCTCTGAGAAACTGCTCCAAAGAGGTAGGGGGGAAGGTCAGTATATATGTGGTTCTGGTGAAGGGGAGTACACGCAATTAAGCACTAATGTTTTGCAGAAGGTTTCTGCTAGTCTCTGGAAGGTTACTGCTAGTCACAAGGACCAGACATCACCATGAAGGAATTTAGTGCTTTTCTAAATATGAGGAGATGCAAGAATTGGGCTCATAAAATCTTCTCCTGAAAATATCTAACGATCTGAAGGCCTGTTCTGCCAGTTTTACCCAGAGCACAGAGTGCCTCATTTCTGATCTCCACCCTGAACTCTCTTCAGGGGGTGTTGAAGGTCAGCAGCTGCAGTGGCTCATGGTTTAATCCTTGTAGAAGTAGATGGCAAGTGCCCATGGCAAGTGTCAATTGTCAATTTATAGTTGACACTGGAAAGGCTTGGGTCCATTCTTCTCAAAGTACAGAGGAAAACGGGGCTAGCCTGGATAGATTAAACAGACTTCAAATCTCCTGCTACCCCATCTCCTCATACGTACACTCCAGGATAAACTTGAATCCATTAAAACAATCTGTAAAGCAAATGGCTGGCTGGCTTCCATTACATCTTCTTGCAGCACATGGTGTGTAAACTTTAATTGCTTTGTCTTCTTTTTAGAGACTGCTGCAGAGGTGAGGTCACGCTGTATACAGATCATGTAGCTGGTTTATTTCCTTCTCTTTCACAGTTTCTTTAATCAGTTATTATTTACCTACAGGGACAAGCTCATGGTGAATGCCTGCAACTCTAAGAGCAGATAACATCACTCTGGGGTCAGAGCTAACACCTTGAGCCATGCACAAGAACCTCTCTGCTGTCACCCCACTGGGAACCAAGTCTCCTTCATTCATAAAACACTGTGGATACTTCCCTTAAACCACTAGAGAGAGAAAGGGGCAGCCACAAACCCCAGCCTTGCCGAATCTGGTATTGATTTGAAGAACAATATATTAGGAAATGTTTGGTTTGGGCCTGGAAGGGAATTTCTTCGATTGGTACCCTACTGTGTCCCAAACACTGAATTATATAAGTTTTTTTTCCCTTTGCCTCCGTTTTATTCTCCAAAACCACAAACCCTTCTTTTTTTCATGTAAAATGAAATGTACTCACAGTTCCTGGGGTGCAATTTAAATATGTTTTCAGTATTTCCTCCAGAAATTCACATATAGTGTAAAATGATTCGCACAGCTTGAGTTTCTTTTTTTATTGACATAGAATTAACTCTGCTGACTTGATAAAACAAAACTAAATTAAGCCAGAATTACATTAATTTTTTTTAAAAAAAATAGCTGCTTCAGTTAAGACAGCCTTAGTGGAAATATCCATTTTATGCTTTATTTAACTCTGCGAAGATTCTCACTCATTTAAGTCTAAGTATTCAACTGCTTCATTTGGATTTTTTGTTTGTTTCTTTTGTTTACTTATTCATTTGGCCAAGAAGCCGTTTGGCTGGTAATTTTTGTTTCGTTTTTATGAACTCGAACTTTCCAAAATGTGAAGATCATTTGGGCTGACTAGGCCAGACATTAAAAAACGGAAAGAGCTTGTGCTAGAAGTGAAGTTTCTAGTGACTTCCACTTCCCCTTGAATGCCAAGAATTCTCATCAATATCTAATCAATAATACAGATAAACAATGCAAAGCCTCCATCTCCTTTCCTTGTAGAGCGTTTCTGTCAGAATCTACCACGGGATCTGGCTCTGTGATTGAACTTCATAATTAATCAGCGGGAGATTTTTCTCATTCACCATTCTTAGAGAGCATTTCATGAAAAAAAGCCTAACATGCACCTGGCGTTTCCTTGGCCTCCGTGTCAGATATCCACTGCCACAGCAATGTTGCCTAAGGAGCAACCATAACGCATCAGAGGTGGGTAAGGACTGTGTATTTCTCATGCCTGTGGGTGATTGGCTGGGGTCCTGTGATCCTGGCTGGGCACATCCTTAGGGTTGGCTAGCGGTTGACTCCTGTACGTGACCCTTTGCTGGGAAGAGTCGGGCAGCTGAGCTCTGTTCTACCCCAGCCCTGTGTATTATTCCCTTTCTTTTTTTAATTTTATTCGAGTAGAGTTGATTTACAATGCTGTGTTCGTTTCAGGTGTCCAGCAAAGTGATTCAGTGATACCTATACACCTATCTATTCTTTTTCAGATTCTTTTCCCATATAGCTCATCACAGAATATTGAGTAGAGTTCCCTGTGCTCCACAGTAGGTCCTTGTCGGTTATCCATCTTATATATAGTAGTGTGTGTATGTTCATCCCAAGCTCCTGTGACAAAGGAGGCAAGACTATACAATGGAGGAAAGACAGTTTCTCCAGCAAGTGGTGCTGGGAAAACAGGACAGCTACATGTAAAAGAATGAAATTAGAACACTTCCTAACACCATACACAAAACTAAACTCTAAATGGATCAAAGACCTAAATGTAAGGCCGGACAAGATATGGTTTCCAGAAACCATAGGCAGAACACCCTTTGACATAAGCTGTATTCCTTTTCTATCACCAAACTTAACATCTTAAAACAACACAAGTTTCTTATCTCACAGTCGTACAGGTCAGAAGCCCGGGTTACCGGAGCTGCTTTTTCTGTTCCAGGTTTCCCAGCACTGAAGCCAAGCTGCGCGCCACCTAGGATCTATCGCGAGGCTCTTGGAAGAATCTGTTTCGAAGCTCTTTCGGGTTGTTGGCAGAATCTCTTTCTCTATGGTTGCAGCGCTGAAGTCCTCTTGCCCTGTTGGCTGTGTTCCTCTGGTCCTCGTCTGTGGGTTCCTGCATCTTGGAGCCAGCAGCATTGCACTGCCTCTTTCTTATGCCTGGAAACTCTTTCCCTTCTGCAGTATCTCTCTCTTTGCCTCTTCTTCTGCCCACCTTCTGATTCTAGCCTGAGAAAGTTCTCTGCTTGGACATTGTGATCACCTTGGTCCCACACAGATAATTCAGGATAACCTCCCATTTGAAGGTATGTAACCCTAATTACAAAATCTTAGCAACGTCTTCTTGTTTAAAGGTCAAATAGGCTTTATTCAACAATTCATGAATCAGGCAGCAGCCCACCTAGCAATAGAGCTCCCCCAAGCTGTAGAAAACAAATGGTTTTTAAAGGCAGAAAGGGGACTGAAAAAGGAAATTATTAGCGAAGAATGCATTGCTTCAGGCAAGGTCACCTTCCTAAGGGGACGGGAAAGGTCACCTCACTAGTGCTGACCAGGTAATTCCAGGTTGACTGGTTCAAGGTCACATTCCTGGGGGGTTGGACTGCATTTAGGTCAGGTAATAAGTCTTGGTTCTTACAACATCTTTTGTATCATAAACATCTCCACGGCTTCCGGAGATTAGGGTGTGGACATCTTTGGGGGCGGTTCTACTTAGCACACCTGAGAATTCCGTCTTGCCATGGCAGAGGAGTGATACTCACACAGTGTCTTCTAATATTGAAATGGCTAAATCCAGTCATACGGTCAAGCCAGTGTCAGAGGGAGAGGGCACGACACAGTTATATGGAAAGGATGTGGAAGCAAGGAGGGCAATTAATTGGGATCAATTCATTCTACCACAGCTTCCCAAAGACAACAGAAACATACTTATTGATTAAACTAATTGTGACAGTGTTGGCATCTTCACCATCTCTAAGAACTAGGTGGCAGACAGGAGAAAATGTCTTTGCAACCTGGAGGTGGTCCATGCTGAGAATCACCTGTACAGTTACAATCAGCTTTAACACACTGTGAATGGCTACTAGTCAAAGATAACTGCATCCTGTTTCTCACAAATGCCTGGCGTAGAGCAAACGTTCCAAATAAAAACAATCCTATGCTAATACTCTATGCCAGGAACTGTACTAAGCAACAAACATATGTGAAAGCATAACAATTCTATGAAGTAGGTATTGTTATATCCCCTGTGTGTACACATTTCCCAGAAAATAAAACTAAGGTGAAGTGTCCTTCTGAAATTTGTTTAAGATCATACAACGAATACGTGGTAGTCAGGACGTGGGCCTGGAAAGCAAATGGATATTTGCTAAAAAGGAAGATCTGTCCGAGATTTTCAAAATCCTTTCAAAATACAGGATCACTTTGTTTGAGTTTCAGAAAAAAAAAAATTTTTGCAATGGCAATTTTGATTTTTAAAACACTTGCCCTAAGGTTTACTCAACTGGCTAATAGCCACACATATCAAGGATGGATTCAATTAATCATCAATCATTTGTTGAATGCATTCCCTGTGCAAAGCCCCCTGCTCAATGCTGTGAGGCTTTGAAAATCTATCACTCCTCTCAAGATCACTACAGTACATACTAGAAACTCCAAGTACTCTGGTGGGTTTGGGGAAGCTGCTCTATAAATGGGGATTGGCTGGATAAGACATATATGGATACACGCCAAATAAATAACCATACCATAGCGAAAGTGCAAGATGTGTGACTAGAGCTAGAAGACTGTAACGGTTAAGGACACCTTCACAGAGAAGAGGGACACAAGTAAATGCAGGAAGGACGGCTGGAAAGGAAACGTGTCCCCTATGGGAGGAGCTATTTAGTGACAGGCTTTGGAATTTTATCCCCAAAACACTGCATTTCAAGACCTGTGTTATGTTTGTTCTTCACACCTCTGTATCCATTCATTCGTCGACTCATTCAAAACATATTTGTCAATTGCCAGGATTTATCTAGGTCTTGAGAATATAATGAAAAATGATACACACAGCCTTCATGGAAAGTTTTTTCTGGTGGGGAGACTGACAACGTGCAAACAAACAGACAGACACATCACATAACTACAGATTGTATTAAGTGCTGTGAAGGAAATTCGTAGGATTCAGGACTAGAGAATAACAGGTGGGAATTTATTTCAGACGGCATGATGATCCTGAGTCCCAGTGAGAGGGTCATTTTGGCTGAAACACAAGAAGGAGGGGGCCATGGGAAGAGCTGGGGTAACAGCACTCCAGGTGAGAGAAAAGCAATGTCAAACTCAGAGTCAGGAGAGAAGCAGGAGAGCTTTTGATACTGTCTGAAGGTGAAGGTGGCCAGAGTACAGGGGGTGACGAGGAGATGGGTCACCCATGACACTTCAGATTGGCAAGACACCAATCAGGTTAGGACCTTTGCCCGTGGAAAGAAATCTGGGCTTCTAAGGAACGAATGAATGTGTGATTTCATTTATATTTTAAGATCTCTCAGTACTGTGCTGGGAATGGATTTGCACAGCATTTCAGAATGAAGGTTGGGAGGCCAGGTATCTAACTTGTGTGCTGATGAGAAACTATGGGAGTCCTGACCAAGATGATGTCAGCGGACATAGGGAGAAACGGACAAATTTGAGATCTATTTTAGTGATAGAATCAGTAATACTTATCACAGAATCAGATGGGTGGGAGGAAAGAGAGAGAAAGGGGAGTTCTAAGATGATGCTTCGAAGTTTATGCTTGCACAAAGGGGGTAATGGTGGTACCAAGGAATGATATAAGGAAAGTTGGAGCAAAGAGACCAAGCTGTGTGTATCAGGGGGTGTGATTCAGTATATCTGTTTTAAACATGTGATACTGAAGACACAGAGGAGGAGTATTCAATTTGCAGCTCTGTAGCTCAGAGAAATCCAGACTAGAGATCTAAATTTGGGTTTATCAGGTAGAGATGGCATTTAAACTTTGGAAGCAGGTGAAATCACCCTTGGGAGAGGATGAACAGATGGAAAGGAACAGGAGGGGTTCCAAAGCCTGTAGAAAACCCATCTCTAGAGATTAGGTAAAGAAGGAAAAGCTAGCAAAGAAAACCGAAGATTCATAGGAGAAAAGAGAACAACGTGGTATCCTACGAGTCAAGAAGGTAAAATGTCTCTAGAAAGGGTGAAATTGACTGAAACATGCTTACAAGAGACCAAAGACAAGTGCCCATTGATCTTGGAGCCGAGATTCTGAGTGACCTTGAAAAGGACAGTTTCTTTGGCATGGCAGGGACTGAAGTCAGATTAAAAGCCATGTGGGAGGTGAGGACAAGTGTAGACAAGATGTTTAAGGAGTTTGACTGCGGATGAGAATAGGGGACTGGACAGTGCTTGTAGGAGAATAAAGGGCCAAGTTTAAGTGTGGTTTTTGTGGTTTGTTTATTTTTAAGTGGATTCGCTAGAGTACTGGTTCTCAGACTCTACCTTACATCACAATTACCTGGTGGGCTTATTAAAAACAATTGCTGGGCCCCAGAGTTTCTGACTCAATAAGTGTGGGTGGAAGGTGAGAATTTGCATTATAGTTCCCAGGTGATACTGATGCTGCGGGTCCAGGGACCACGCTTTGAGGATCACTGCTCTAGAACACATGTGTGCTTGCAGAAAATGGTCCTGTGTGGAGAAAGACATTGGTGATGCACGAGAGAAAGCACGTTAGGAGCAAAGTTCTTGAAAATGTGTAAGGGTCTAGGATCCCCAAAAACAAATGCCTTTGATCATCATGGGGACATTTCTTCCATAGAAACCAGAAGACACATTCAGGGTCCCTTAGCACCTCTCTGTAGCCTCCCCTCTGTTCCCAGATCTAGGTCTAATGTGCCTCCGTCGGATGGGGTTTAAAAGCCTGACCTGGTTCTTCACACAGGGCTCTCAGTACAAGACCGCTCGGGTGCTCTTACGGCTAACACTTCTGAAGTTTGACCTCCTGCTTTGCCACCTGTACATCCACCATGTTCCTTTCAACTAAGACTTTATATAGTTGTTCAGTGGAATCCTAGGGGCGTCGGAGACGTCACTTCTGGGGTAGAGCTAGGCTACAGGGAGAAGAGGTGCAGACCACGATGACTTCAACCAGAGCACCTCTGCTGTCATCTAACTTCTATACTGGAATCTGAATGTTTCACTTGAAGTAGCAGTGAACGATTTAAAAGCCAGTCCCTCGTAGATGACTGGGTGTCTTTAAGTCCTAGCTGTTTTCTCAAACGTGAGTTCCTATCTTCATAAGTTGCCATAATCCTGTGCTCCAACATAGATCCCTACTCCTCAACACGGTGCACTGATGAATCTACTCCTAGATCCCAGCTTTCTGTTTGAGATTCCGTTTCCTGCTGGATCTGCCTGCATGAATATATGCGCAGTCAATGTGCCTAAATTCTTACCTTAACTGAAATGAGACCCACTCCTCTCTTGGATGGGCCTTTTCAATGCCAGCTGCTTGTCTGGATGGATGCCAGATTCTGTCTGTCGTTCTACTCTCTCAGGTGAAGCTTGCTCCTGGACAGTTTTCTGCAGCGTTTTCTCAACTACGGCGGCTGAGGTTGGTTTGAGATATCTGCTTCTCTACTGGTGATCCCAATTATGTGGTCCCAACCACACTGAACCCCGCAGTGTCATGACACATTAGGAAATGGGCCAGGAGTGAAATAGTGGGTCATCTGGAGCAGAGGTTAAATCAGAAACTCTTTGACTTGGGGAAACTTATTTTGTGACTGTGTATGAGAGAGACAAGAGCTAGGAGGCGGGAAATAAGAGAGTTTCGTGGGTGAGGCTAAACAGTGGTCTAGGTGAGAGGTTAAGAAGCCAACAGAGTGACGTATGGAAGGGGAAAAAAAGAATGAATCAGGAGATATATGGATACAGAGAACTTTGTGGTAAGATTAGCTTCCGGCACGCAAGGCGGTTGTACTTCACTGCCCTTTGGAAGTAGATGGACCATACTATTTGCTTGAACTAAAGACACGTGGGTAGAAATGATTTTGTAACATCTGAAAACATTCAGAGCTGCTTGGAGTTTCTCCCCATCCTCTCTGCCCTCAGAAACCTGGACGCCGGTATTGTTTGCAGGAGCTAATAGGAGCAGAACAGCCTGAAATTACTGGGTCTCTATCAGAATTGCCCTGGCGAGGCACTCAGATACCCAGAGAACACCGTGTATTGTGCTCAACCACTTTTTCAGGGGGAGTCGGAGGGGAAGACATGGTCTCTGCAGCATACCCTAGCCTAGCCTGTAAAATGCATATTTCATCAAAAATGATTTTACTTCTTGGCAAGTATGACCTGGAGTATAAACGTTGCCCGCCTTGACCACCAGCCAGTCTCTCACTTAATCATTCCCTGTTTCTTCTCAGAAAGCTAGGGCATGGGTTGTTTGTTTGCTTGTTTTGTTTTGTTTTGTATTGCAATGCCCTGGATAAAATAAACCTTTATAAACACCAGATGTTTTAACATCATGTAGTATGTTTCTCTAATTTTCTCTAGACATCTCTCATTTCTGAAGTAAGACAGTCTTTAAACATTTCTTGGATCAGATCGTGCAACTCCTGAAAAAGATAGAAAAAGAGAGGGCTGGGCTTCCTTTTCTTTTCTAGTTTCTTTAAAGTTCAAAGTTGGGCCTGGCCATTTTATTGACATAACAGATTTTTGTCTTTCCCTCGGGCCATTAGTGACCTAAGATCTTTTGGGTTTGAAAGAAGCCAAAATTTTCGATAATTTTCTGAAGTTAATTGTCTTTCTAGTTAAATCTGGCAACAAATCTGGCAACAAATTCTTTGTTAAAATTCTTATATGGGAAGAAAACGTTATTGTTAGACAATAAAAGAAATTATGGGACACACACACACACACACACACAAATCGTATGTATCCTTTTCAAAACATCTTGACCATGTACTTCCCTGAAAACTTTCTTTTTTGGTAATGGTTAAATAGCTTTTTGTGTCAGTATTTTATGCCACTAGCTATTTCAAGCATTAGAAAATGCTTGGCATTGTGCGTTAGAATTATTTTCTAAAAAATGTCAACACATTGTCAAGTGAGAAAATGTTCACAGTAGTGACACAGTATATCTGCGGTGGTAAGGAAAATCCCAAGGGAAATGTTGAATAAAACTGGGAAAATCCACTGCAAGTGGATTTTTGTAAATTGCTACTATTTTAAAATATATGTATTTTAAATCATATGCTAAGACTCACTGAAAAGTTAGGAGATAAAATTGCCTAGCTTATAGCCAGAGAGGTATTCATAAACTGAAAATTGCATTATAAATGCACAGGGACTCAGACAGGATTTAATAGCCACCTCTTTATAACACTCATTCGTTTTTCTATGTAACACTCATTCCCCATGTGATATGAAAATGTTACAGCGTTATCTCTGACCTCTTTGAGGCTAAGTTGGCTGTGTAAAGTCTGATAAGAATTGTGAGGCTCCCTGTTGTTTTGAAGCCATCCGTTGTCATTCCCAGGAGGATTATGATCTGTAATGAGCAATTATGATATTGATGTGGTCAAACCGCATGCAAATATAATATCCTCAGGGAAGGCGCAAAAGCCCTTCTCCAATGCAGAAACCCCTGAGGTTTGCCTCCACTTTGTAGTATTTTTCAAATAAAAGGACCTTGCTCCGTAGACTTGAAGACTTCATGACAAATTAATATGCTGCAACATATTAATTCTGAAATTAGTAGAAATGAGGGTAGGGACACCAAAATAACCAACAGTGAATTCTGGGAAGAGACGAAGCGCCTGAGATATGTTGGGCGGTGGCCAAGACCTTGATGTTCAAAATGGGGTCCATGAAGCAGTAGAATCAACATCACCTGGGAGCTTGTAAGAAATGCAGAATCTTGGGCCCCATCCCAGACCTCTGGAATCAGACTTGGCCTTTTAACAAGATTCCCAGGTGATTTTTTGTACATTCAAATTTGAGCAGCATTCATTTGTACAGAATTAGCCTTTACAATTAGGGCCTAAAAGAAATCATGCTGCTTCCAGATGAAACTCTGGACCAAGTAAGAATCAGTGGTTCTAACAAGATATTTACTTCAGCTACGGTTATGCTCCTGGTAAGGTTTGGTATGGTAATCCACTTAAAATTTCATCAATAGCCCTTTGGGTTTTATGCCGTGGTAGGGGTGATGCTGACATGGTTATTCTTCTTTTTCCGTGAATTAGTTGTGGGCGATGAACTTAAATATGTAATACAGAGGGGAGAAGAGAGCCAGTCAATGTTACTGCCATCCCATATCCCTTCCATGTTCTGTGCAGAGCATCTTCTATTCATTCATTAATTCGTTCACCCTATTTTATTGAACATGTAGTATATGCCAGGCACTGTGCTTGGCAATGGGAACGCAGAGGAGCAATATCTTCCTCAGCATCCTATGTCACCCTTCTCTAACTGTTTAATATAAGAAAATAATGGATCATTTTCTAGAAGGAAGGGAGCCTTTGAAGACCCTATGACTAGATAGCTTATCTTCATCCTCTAGAATGTTAAGCCACATTTTTTAAACTGAGCAACCGTAGTAGAATTCACAGTGTCCTCTATCCCCTTGGCATATCACCTTGTTAACTAGATGATATTCTCCTCAAAGCAGAGGCTCCCTCTTCATTTGCCCTAGTTGTTCTCATAGCATCTGACTCAGTAAAGTGCCTTTGACTGATGATCTGAATTGGCTTCTCTCCAAAAGAGTACTGGAAACCTGCCTTTGGCCTGAGTCAATAGTGACCACCCTGATGTTATTCTATTCAAAGGAGCCACTTGAACCTTAGCTTGCTGGCTGGTGCCATTGTCCTGGTAGTGTTAATCATTACTTGTACCTAGATGATGGATAACAATACTAAACAAGAGCACAACAACAAAGCTACCGTTAATTGAGCAACTAGTAGGGTGTAACACTACATTTTGAACATATGTTCTTTAATATTCACAATCATGTTATGATCTTTTATATGATTTATGACATTATACATCTTTTAAAGAGGCTGTAAAACTTGTAAATTATCTTTTATAACTGAGGTTGGGCAAGCTTAAATGATTTACCTATTGTCATAAAACTAAGCAGCAGTACTACTCTTTGATCCCAGGTCTGTCTGGCTCCAAACACTATAGTCACTGACTATGCACATCAACATTAATGCCAACAGTGATGATGACCACTTGTATTTTGATATTATTTTTTTTTAAGTATTATATTTAGGAGTGGGGAGAGAAAATCCATTTCCTTCAGAGATATCAGGATTTTAAGAAAAACTTCTCCTTGCACTAAGCAGTTAATGTGCATTAAGAGTATATCAGAAAGAGGTTTTATAAGCAAGACTTTCAGCCTCATCCTTTCAAGGATAATCTTTCATATCCATGTATTGATTCATATAACAAATAAATTCTCAGAATGAATTTATCAGACGTTATCTGAGGTTCCAGGGATGCGACAACGAACAAGTTGCAATTCCTGCCCTCAAGCTGCTCACACTCTTGGAGACATACCCCACGACCCACAAACCTGAAAATATTTATTAGCTGGGTCTTACAGAAGTGTTTGCGGACCACCCCTTCCCCACCCCCAGATACGTGAAGGTGAAACTCAGGGAGGATTTCAGAGCTGGCAATCATCAGAGAACAGACACTACTTAAAGATCACCAGGCAAAGAAACAGAGACACAGTGTGGGAGAAAAAATGGTACCCAATGCAGTTTAAGAGCAAGGGATTTGATGCTAGAGGCACTAGCAATCGAAACCCATCTCAACCGATTATGAGTTACCCCTCACTTGGGCTGGTTACACGAGCTTAATGAACCTCAGTTTTCTCATATGTCAATCGAGATTAAAGTGCCCACCTTCCATAGAGTGTGTGATCAGTAAGAGGGCTAAGTCACATGAGGTCCCTGGCTGACGTTGACAGGCAGCAGAGGACAGTGGCTGCAAGCACAGGCCACTCAGATGGAACCAGAACTCTGCTACTGACTAATTCTGTGAGCGTTGGCAAGCTCTTTATTCTCTCTGCACCTCCCTTTCTTTATCTACAATATGGGAATAATAATAATACTTGCCTCCTTCATTTTTGTGAAGATGATTGAGTTAATTCAAGGAGAGCATTTAGAACAGTGTCTGGCAAACGGTAAGTTAGAGAAGGGTTGGTGTCATTAGTCAGTTACCGAGAGTGGTCGTTACTATCTGCTCAAGGCCACGTTTCTAGCTGCAAGGGCTTCTGCACTAAAGGAAAGCCCACAGGGGAAATCAAACTGAGCTACCTAAGCGAACCCTTCGCTGGAAGCAGAAACAAATGGGTGCTGAAAAGAGTAGGAAACTTTAATCAGACTCAAAAGGAAGAACAAATCAAGCAAAATTCAATAAAGCCCAGTTCTGCTAGAACAAGCTGAGTCCCAGAACATGCGTTAGAGGACACTGAACAACAGAAATTGAGTTTTGGGCATTGAGCCACAATTTGAGTGATTCAGCACGCGAGCCAGCCCTGGTGTCGCAAGTTTGCGTCACTGTGGCAAAAGGTTTCACTTTAAAGAGGCATCTTTATCCATCATCCACAAATTATACTTGGTTTGGCTCTAAACTAATAAATGATGGGCATTCAGCCCATACTTTCCCCCTAATTTCCCTAAGTAATTAACGCTAAGTGAACTGTCTTTTCTATAAATACTCATCATTCGGGGAGCCTGCTGCTGTTTCCTCTTTGGTTTTCCAACCTTTTGAGAGAGCAGGGAGTCTACTGGAGTTATTCAAATGGGAAAAGTGAAAAACACCTGAAGATTAATGGATTAGGCAATTTTGAGCACAAATTCCATTTGGCACTGCACATACATCAACTTACAGAATGCCATAATGGAAAAGAATATAAAAGAGAATATATATATATAGACACACGCACAGACTTACATATGTATATATGTAGACATATATATGTATATATGTAGACACATATATGTATAGCTAAGTCCTTTGATATAGAGAAGAAATTAATACAACTTTGTAAGTCAACTATATTTCAATAAAATTAGGGAAAAAAAAAGAAAATAACCCAAAGAGGGCTCTTACTCACATTTCAAGGGCTAACAGAGCCAAGGATTATGAAAATGGAAAGCATTTTTGCCTATGTGCATACCTTTCTCCCAAGGCATTATTTCATTATTATTCATTTCATATTATTTTAATATGAAATTTTAATATAATTTTTAATTTAATAAAATTTAATTTAATAAAATTTAATATAAAATTTTATTTTAATAAAATTTCATATTATTCATTATTATTCATTATTCTATTCCCTTTCTATTCCTTGTTACCTGGAAAATTCATCCCTCAATATCCAGGTCAAATGTCACCGATTGGATCATGCCTTTCACGCTCCCCAAACTGAAGTATTGATACCTGCATTCTTTACTAGGCTGCCTTCAGAATCCATACTTTCTCTCATGCTACATATAACGCCCTTTTGAAATTGTTTGCCCGGAAGTTACTCCTACTAGACCATAATTCCCTTCAGAACACTAAGAGTGTCTCGTTTGATCTCCACTGCCTGTCAGGATTCTAATGTGGCCTCCCAAACCTGTAATCACGGATCAAGAGATGCTGGATTCTTGCTTTCAGCGGGGATTCACCCAAAGCCACAGGGAGATGTGAATATGCACAAGGTAAAGAAATGTCAGTATCAAAATTCACAGACTGTAATTGATCCTTAGGCTGAGTACTGGCCCACTGCTCCTGCAAGAGCACCAGGATTCTCCTAAAAACACCTGTAGTTCCTCCTCTCAGATCAAGGATGTGTGATTCCAAGGTCTAGAAACACTTGGCCTCCCTCAGTGCCAAAAAATCCATGATTACTCTCATCTGTTTTACTGTTTTTCCAACCATTTCTAAACTCAGTACATGTTTGTGGAATTGAAAAATAAGGAACCACAAGAACTCAGGAAGGCTTAAGTTTCTTGTCATTTTGAGCAGATATAGTTAGAAGAGTGTCCGGATATATTCTTTACAATTATAGGACAAAGGATGTGAAAGGAGAAAGGAAAAAGTAGGGTAATACTTGTAACCTACTAGTCTGGGAAATAGTAAATTTCTGAAACATAAGAAATAAGCCTGTCTGTCCTGAAATCAGAATGCTTATTCTCCCACGAAGGCACAGCCCGGAATGGCCACCACTCTGCCTTGTTCTGGTCCCAAAACAGAGTCATCTTTTGTATACTAGTCGCATCTGTCCATACAACAGAATTAGAGGCCAAAAAATGGAAGGATTGTGGAAAAAATCTAACATGCCAAAAGACTAAAAAACCTGCAATTCAGAAATTATTTCTGCTACATTCCATAGGTGTTGAAAGAAGAGATTTTCTTTTTCTGCCATAGGTCTGGATTTATATTGGATCTTTTAATATTTTAAAATTACTGACTTAAATAGCTTTCCAAGAAATTCCATACTCTTTAGCCTTCTCTTTTTTCATGGTGTCAGTGATGGAAATGATTAATTTTTAATTCAATTGATATAGTGTTGTTAACACTGGTAAGTGCCTTTGGGCATGGAAGCAACTCACGTGACAGAATTCAGTAATTTCTGTAAGCAGAAACCAGTTAATCAGTCTCTCTTTGGGGATCACATAGCACTAGATAACTCCTAATGGGCTGAACATTTTACTTGTCATGTTTAACGAAATGCTTACTTTTCCACTAGCTGTCTTGCTGCCACTGACGTACAGCCCATTTCAAGATAAACTTTCTA
The DNA here is from genome assembly GCF_003676395.1 of Aethalodelphis obliquidens. Classification (NCBI taxonomy): domain Eukaryota; kingdom Metazoa; phylum Chordata; class Mammalia; order Artiodactyla; family Delphinidae; genus Aethalodelphis; species Aethalodelphis obliquidens. The sequence goes on along the minus strand of NW_020838000.1, from coordinate 4,101,806 downwards.
GACAAGACTTTCACTACATTTAGGTCTATTTGTAAAACAAATAGATTTTTAAGAAGTCAGTTTACTGAATGTGAGAAACATGATGGTTTTTTGGGAGTACTGGAGAACTGGGAACCCTCATACGAAATGTAAGAAAAAAAGCTAATTCTATATACAGGAGCATTCCATAGTAGCCAAAATGTGGGATGGTGGAAGGTATTGCAGATGGTCCTACCACCAGGTGGCGCCACCTACAGATTCCCACCCAGATTCTGTACTAAGCTGTCCTATGGCACAACAAAGAGAAATACAATGAATTTTCCAGCTTTGGTTTAACTCCACATATATCTGGTGTTCCAAAATACCTAGAAATGTATAAGAAATTGGGGAGTCTGAACTGCTAGGAACCAATTTTCGTGAGGGACTGAGGTGCCTTCTATTGACAGATAGGAAATCTAGAAGAAAGAGCCAATCATATGGCCTCATTGCTCAGAGAAGAGGATAGGCCTTTCCCACCTTCTGAGATGGCCCACCCTCTGCCTGTGGAGCTGTTTCTCTCTAACTAAATCCACTTCAGGACTACCCTCGTGGCGCAGTGCTTAAGAATCCACCTGCCAATTCAAGGGACACGGGTTCGATCCCTGGTCCGGGAAGATCCCACATGCCATGGAACAACTAAGCCCGCGAGCCACAACTACTGAGCCCGTGCACCGCAACTACTGAAGCCCACGCACTCTAGGGCCCATGCTCTGCAACAAGAGAAGCCACCGCAGTGAGAAGCCGTGCACCGCAATGAAGAGTAGCCCCTGCTCGCCACAACTGGAAAAAGCCCGCGTGCAGCAACGAAGACCCAACGTAGCCCAAAACTAAATAAATAAATAAATTTAAAATAAACAAATAAATCAACTTCTTCCCTAAAAAAAAAAAAAAAGAAGAGGAGAAATGCTTGTTAGGTCATGGTTCTGGAGAAAGCATGGCCCTCCAGACCCCTCCGTGTACACAAATCTGGATGCAGATGGAAGAGAAGCGAGAAGGAAGCAGCAGGCAAAAGCTAAACCAAGTTACCCACTTAAAACTGGGTAAAACACTGGGGCAGAAGCAGAGCTGCCTTGGCGTTCCTCTCAAAGGGTAAACCACCTAAAGAGTAAGAGGAATCCTCCCCTGACTGACCCCTGAACATCACATGCTCCAAGCAATCTTTCTGAACCCCGTGCAGAACTGGCAGCCCCTGAAAATGAGTGCGGACTGCACGGGGAGCCTGAGAGAGGATGAAACCAGGCTTAAGAAGATGACACATTTCCCAGGACAATTTCTTGTGCCATTGAATCCACTCTGCACCTTCCAGGTTATAGTGACTTTCGGTAGGAGAGTAAGTACTTTTTGCATGAGGTTTCTAGCTGCTGGTTTTGTAGATGTTTTATGAATTATTACATTTCTCTACGAACATTTATTGGACTTTTTTCTCTTCTCCAGAAGCTTCTGAACCTCCCTAGAAGTGAAATGTATTATCCTGAACCATATTTACTTATTTTGTTTCAGGTAAAGAAATAGGTTTTGTGGGAGAAGAACCTAGTTTCAGAGTGGAAGCCATACATTACTGCATAGCGTATAATCCCATTCCTGTCGAATATCTGGAATAAGCAGATCTAGAGAGACAGAAAGGAGCTTCCCAGGAGCTGGGGAGGAAATGGGTCGGGGGGTGACAGCTGATGGGGACGAATTTTCTTTGTGGGTGATGAAGATATTCCAAAATTCGATTACGGTGATGGTTGCACAACTCTACAAATATACTGAAAAACATTCAGTTGTACACTGAGTAGGTGAACTTTATGGTAGGTTCAGTAAAACTATTTTTGAAAGTGGGATTTTTTCAGTAAATAAAACCTCGAATTACAAGTGCTTTAAAATTCCCATAAGCATATTTTATGTCTTTAGCTAAAATCAATTATTTAAAAAAATTAAAAATGGACAGTGTGGAAGGGAAAAACATTTGGAATGCTAAGGTAAGTATCAAATATAATTTTGGAATTGCATATATTTAACCAAGCATTCCCTTCATTCCCTTACATTCGTTCTTATAAATTGTATATGGTATTTAAAATATGATTTATAGTACATAATATAAAATATATTAAATTTTTCTTTAGATTCAAATTTTCTTATCACCATACAGAATTAGTTATGATTGAAAATTTCAGAAAAAAGTTAAATCAGAGAAGGACAAATATCATATGATATCGCTTATATGTGGAATCTAAAAAATATGGTACAATAAACTTACTTACAAAACAGAAACAGAGTTACAGATGTAGAAAACAATCTTACGGTTACCAGGGGGGAAAAGGTGGAGGGATAAATTGCGAGATTGGGATTGACATATACACACTACTATATATAAAATAGATAGCTAATAAGGACCTACTGTATAGCACAAGGAACTCTACTCAATACTCTGTATGTAATACCTATATGGGAAAAGAATCTAAATAAGAGTGGATATATGTATATGTATAACTGATTCACTTTGCTGTACAGTAGAAACTAACACAACATTGTAAATCAACTATACTCTAATAAAAATTTTTTAAAAAAAGGATACAGAAGGAAAAAAAAATTACAGAAAAGAAATTAGTAGAACTGCCTTGTCTAATGCAGTAAATACTTGGCATTTATATTTACATGTAAATCAATTTAAACGATATAAAATTAAAAATTCAGTTCCTCGGTCCCACTGTCAAGGGCTCGATAGTCACATGTGGCCAGTTGGCTAGTGTATTAGTACAGATAATAGGACATCTCCTCATTATAGAAAGTTCTATTGGACAACACTGTTCTAGAAATTCATTGACAGTTTTGGATACATAAGATTATTCTGCTTTGGGACTCATTTTTCTTTTTGTAATTCTTACTTTGTGAAGTACCAATATTTTATTGTTATTTAAATTTTTACTACTACTTTATAAAAATCTCACGTGAAGGTAGAAAGTCAATATGGCTAGTCATTACTATTATAACCATTTGTTAATGAGATTGGTTTTCCTAAACCTGATAGTTTTCAAAATTGATGTTCATAAGACAAGCCCCAGGTCCTGCCTAGTGACCCTGGCATCATTTTAGTCTCTGATATGATCGCTGGCCATTCCAGTGAAATCATTTCCACTCTATTTCGTAATGTTTAAGAGGATCCATCCCTTCCAGGGACTTGGGAAGTGGCAATCAAGGGAGACCATTAGGGAGGAGAATAATACCACATTAGAGGACTGGAGAGGGAAAAAAGCTGGGAACAATAAAATAATCACTGGTTCCAACTGTAACTTTGGGACATCTTTGAAACTGGAACTCATGGTATACTTTTTAAAAAGTAAAGGATGGAGGGACTTCCCTGGTGGTCCAGTGGTTAAGACTCCGGCGCTTCCACTAGAGGGGACGCGGGTTCGATCCCTGATCAGGGAACTAAGATCCCGCAGGCCGCGCGGTATGGCCAAAAAAAAAAAAAAAAAAAAGGGAAGGATGAAGAGTCTGTTGACTTTTGTTGAATACTGTAGGGACTTTCCAAAATAAACAGTCAATTCCATCACACCTGTAAGATGCTTTGATCAATAAAACCAAGTAGCAAAACTTAGGTTTCATTCATTCCTCTCACTTCCCTAGTTGTTCCTGACCAGCTGTTCTGAAGTTGTCTAGTCCTTTGATGGACACAAACAATGAATGCATCACGCTCATACGCAGAAAGCCGGACCTCCCAAATGTTTCACGATTGGTTGAAGGGACTCTCTACCCAAGTCTAAACTCTCATGTCTGCCTGCCTTTCATGACTCATGATGCTGTGATTACAGCTGGGTTTTGCTTTGTTTTATGATATTACCATTGGTCTTTTTTTTTGCGGTACGCGGGCCTCTCACTGCTGTGGCCTCTCCCATTGCAGAGCACAGGCTCCGGACGCGCAGGCTCAGCGGCCATGGCTCACGGGCGCAGCCGCTCCACGGCATGTGGGATCTTCCCAGACCGGGGCACGAACCCGTGTCCCCTGCATCGGCAGGCGGACTCCCAACCACTGCGCCACCAGGGAAGCCCCATTGTTCTTTTTTTTTTAAGCCATCAATACAAAGCAGAGTTTACCCCATTATGAATGCCCCTTCCTCATCCATCAGCTAGTATTTCAAGCACTTAGAACTGTGATTCACCCATAATGAGACTCCATGTAAGAAAACAGATAGATGATAGATAGATAGATAGGTAGGTAGGTAGGTAGGTAGATAGATGATAGATATAGATAGATGACAGATACATAGATAAATAGAGATAGATGATAGATAGATACATAGATAGATGATAGATAGATGAGGGCAGATATAAATTCATTACTTGTGAATAATGACTGTAGGTTGTGGAACACTGTGATTCTGCCCCAATCATACAAACTTCCCCAGCAGTCCCCCCTCTTTTTTCTTCCCTCAATGCAGTGCGATTAAGGGTACTGAGGTTTCTTGTACAGATGTAGGTAGATATATTTCCTAGCAACCCAACCACACAAGGCTAACATATTATTTTATGACAGAATGATTAATACAAACCAGATCTCTCTAACGTCTATGTACTTAGGAAAAATCAGGATCATTATTAGTAGTAAACTTACTAATCTGTCCCATCATAGACATGGTGAGCCAATACAACTACTCAGCTGACAATGTCTCTTTGGCAAAGATTCTTAGGACAAACTTTTAGTGATTCAGGATATTATCCGTGAGGCTGCAGAAAAGAACCTCAAGTGAAAATTTTCTACATAAGCTATTTAAATTCAATTAGACCAAACATTACCAGCTACATCAGGGCATTAAAAACGAAGCATTCTATAGATAACATGAAGCTTTGAGGTCCCTAAAGCCAATTGCCACAATTCACTTAGACACCTCATCTTTGCCAAAAAAGAGCATTGGAAACTAGAATATACTCTATAACATTTAGTACATCAACCTCGTTATGTTCTAGTGATTTATCATGGATTCTACACGTTGGGTCAAAGGTTTCTTTATATGTATTTAATTTCTGATAATTTTCATTTAGAGTATCTTTGGATTCAATCCATCAAGAGGATTCAAGTAAGTTGAGAGTGTAAGCCCATAGATAATTTTCTTTCTTTTTTGCTGTTTTTTTGTGTGTGTGTGGCTGGATCACAATGAACTTTCCTGGCTGCAGTCCTCTGACTAGTTTTTTGTACATTTTACCAGAGGGGGATGCCAATTTATGGTTTCATTTGAAGCAGATGATATACTTTGAAGTAGCACATTAAGGTCTTTGGGTTGACTCATAAACTGGCTGAAAATTACAATTTAAGTGTGTTTATTATAACTGTAAAATAATGTGGCTTTAATAAACCAGTTCGTCCATCCTTCTGTCAAACTAAGCATAAAGAATGTAATCAGCATTTCTAAAGACTTCTAAAATTAAACTGAAATTGTAAATAGAGAAGCTAAGCGAAAGACAGCCAAAGAAGGGCTTTGGAAACCTGTTGGTTCCCGTGGTTAGTTCTGGAAAGAAGTGAGCTTAGTTTTCCCAAACCCATATAAGTAAATCTTAGAGTAATTCTGATCACGCTTTTATGTGCTGAGGGGTAAAGGCGGGCGGGGGGGAACCACTCTGAGTTCGGTAGACAGGAGGGAAAAGGTAATTTAAGAAACAGAAATGGGACAGCACCCCTGACCAGTAAGACAAGGAGATTCCCTGGAGAGTCCCTGTTCTGCAGCTTCTCAGAGAAGGCACTGGTCCTCTGGATTGAGTAGTTTCACTTACTGTTTCAGAGGTTACGGGCCATCTCTTTAAAATGGAGCGGATCTCAAACTCCAAATCTATCCCGATAACCAACAAGGACCTACTGTACAGCACAGGGAATTCTGCTCAATACTCTGTAATAACCTAAATGGGGAAAGAATTTGAAAAAGAATAGATACATGTATATGTATAACTGAATCACTTTGCTGTACACCTGGAACTAACACAACATTGTTAATCAACTATGATCCAATATAAAATAAAATTTTTTTAAGGAAATACAATGGAGCAGAGATTCAAGTTTTGTTCTAGAGTCAGGCCTCTTTTACAAGAAAAATAAAAACAGAGTTTAATAGTCAGCACTCTACACTGCCACCCAAGCAGGCAAACACGCATGAGTCCAGGTGAATGATCGCAACGTAAGGGTGGTTTTGTCTTGAGATCCTATACAAGTGTCATGTTTTTAAAAAATTTTCTTCCAGTTTAATTGAGATATAATTGACATACAGCACTGCATAAGTTTAAGGTGGGCAGCATAATGACTTCACTTACATACACCATGAAATGGTGACTACAGTAAGTTTAGTGAATATCCGTCATCTCCTACAGATACAAAATTAAAGAAATAGAAATTTTTTTTCTTGTGGTGAAGACTCTTAGGATCTACTCTCTTAATTTTCATATATAACATGCATATAATGTTCATTATATTTACCATGTTGTACATTCCATTCCTAGTACTTATTTGTCTTATAATGGGAAGTTTGTACCTTTCGACTAAAGCTCCTAAAAGCTTGGATTAAGGAATTTCATCAAATATAACTTAATTTTATGAGAAAGTTCATGCTGTGTTAAGTGAAAATAGCAGGCTATAAGACTATTTAAATAGAGCCCTCTATTTTATAATTAGATATTTATATCTCTTTCAAAAATCAGTATTCTCAGAAGAAAGATTGGTAGAATATCTGAGAATATGGATATTATCTTTCATATAATAAATAATAAGCCCCTTATAATCTTAAGAAAAAGCAACAAATGTTACCTTCCTATGGCCTGACATTGTCCCTTTAATTCTTTTTTTTTTTTTTTTTTTTTTTTTGCGGTTTGCGGGCCTCTCACTGTTGTGGCCTCTCCCGTTGCAGAGCACAAGCTCCGGACGCGCAGGCTCAGCGGCCACGGCTCACGGGCCCAGCCGCTCCGTGGCATGTGGGATCTTCCCGGATCGGGGCACGAACCCGTGTCCCCTGCATCGGCAGGCGGACTCTCAACCACTGCGCCACCAGGAAAGCCTGTCCCTTTAATTCTTAGTTCATTAATAGATAGCTTTCTTGGAGAGGGGCAGAGTTAAAAAAGCTCTCTTTTAAGAATAATATATTTCCCAGGAAGTCCTGAGGATAAGCACTCCACAGAGAGTATTACTTTATGGGGAAAAATATATGGATATTGATATAGGTCCATATATAAATATATACATTCTCAAAAATTAATGTGATGGATATTTTTAACAGGGTGATAGAGGCAGTAAGCAGGGCAGGAAAACAGAGGATTAGGTTAAATTAACTCACTGATTTAATAAATTAACGGATCGCTGACACCTTCTAGGAATATCTGCACTTTAAGGCTCAATCCTTTCAATAAAATTATTGCTTATTAATGACTTATTTTACTTTTCTTTGTTATTTTTAAATTAAGAATTATTCTAGAGATAGAGAAAATTACAGAGACTAGTAAGATATATATACTTCCCTATGTACCAGGCACACATATCTGATGAATGTTAACATCAATTACCCACATTTTAAAATAATCTTTTCTTGAAGCAGAGCATACAAAAAGGGAAGTGTGTTAACCAGAAGCATATAGCTAAATGACAGCTCATGAAATGAATATACCCATGTAACCATCACCAAGCTCAAGAATTTGAGCCATCAGTACCCGGAAGCACTCACTGGGTATATCCTCACTCACTACACATATTCCTTCACCATGGCAACCGCCATCCTTCTAATACTGTAAGTTTTTGAGTGTTTTCAAATTATGTATGAATGGAATATTTTTTTGTACCTGGATTATTTTGCTCAAAATTCTGTAAGTAAAATTCACACAAGTTGTTGCCTGAAGCAATAGTTCATTCATTTTCATTTCTGTATAGTATTCCATTTGTAAATAGAACAAATTTTTATTCGTTGTGCTGTTGATTACACTTAATTATGTCCAGTTAAGTATTATGAATAATTCTACAATGAACATTATTGTGCATGTCCTGTGGTGAACATATGAACACATTTTTCATGGGTATATAGGAGTGGAATTGCCAGGTTGTAGGATATTCCTATGTTAAGCTTTTGAAGATACTGCCAAATAGTTTTCCCAAAATAGTAATACCAGTTTTTTACACCAAGCAACATATGAGAATTCCAGTTACATCACTTTCTTGTCAATACGTAGCATCTTTTTTTTTTTTTACTTGTTCTGGCAAGTGTTTAGTGGTGTCTCATTTGGGTTTAATTGAACGCCTTATGTTTGTTGGTTATTTGAATATACTCTTTTGTGAAGTTTTGTTCAAGTCTCTTGCCCATTATTCTATTGAGTTGTCTTTTTCTTGTTGGTTTGTAAGAATCACTTAGATATTCTGGATATAAGTATGTTGTGAATTATATGTGTCTAGGATATATTCTTCTATCTGTTGCTTGCCTTTGCATCCTCTAAAGATAACAGGGTCCTCATTTTTTTTGTTGAAGTATAGTTGATTTACAATATTGTGTTTGTTGGGACTTCCCTGGTGGTGCAGTGGTTAAGAATCTGCCTGCCAATGCAGGAGACACAGGTTCAAGCCCTGGTCAGGGAAGATCCCACATGCTGCAGAGCAACTAAGCCCATGCACCACAACTACTAAGGCTGTGCTCTAGAGCCCGTGAACCACAACTACTGAGCCCACACGCCACAACTACTGAAGCTCATGCGCCTAGAGCCCGTGCTCTGCTACAAAAGAATTCACCACAGTGAGAAGCCTGCGCACCGCAATAAAGAGTAGCCCCGCTCACTGCAACTAGAGAACGCCCGCACGCAGCAAAGACGACCCAACGCAGCCAATAAATAAATAAACAAATAACAAAACAAAACAATATTGTGTTTGTTTCAGGTGTATAGCAAAGGGATTTAGTTTTATATATATATATTTTTTGGATTATATTCCACTATAAGTTATTACAAGATATTGAATATAATTCCTTGTGCTATACAATAAATCCTTGCTGTTTATTATTTTATGTATAGTAGTTTGTATCTGTTAATCCCATACTCCTAAATTGTCCCTCCTCCCACCCCTTTTCCCTTTGGTAACCGTAAGTTTGTTTTCTGTCTTTGAGTCGGTTTCTGTTTTGTATATAGACTCATTTGCATTATTTTATAGATTCCACATATAAGTGATATCATATAGTATTTGTCTTTCTCTGTCTGACTTTCTTCACTAAGTATAATATTCTCTGGGTCCATCCATGTTGCTGCAAATGACAATATTTCATTCTTTTTTACAGCTGAGTAATATTCCATTACCTATATAATATTTCATTATATAAAATATATACATATATATATTTTTTAAGCCAGTCCTCTGTTGATGGGCCCTTGGATTGTTGTTCTGTTTGTTTTATTTCTCTACTTTTTAAAATCCAGTTGACAGTCACTGTTTTAATTGAAGAATTTAACCAATTAATAATTTAAATATCGGACCACCTTTCCCTCTCCTCTCACTCCTTCCTGGTAACCCTTTCCCTCATATATTTGTTATATTCCATCCAATATATTCTTTATTTCAGCATAAAGTTCTTCATAATATCGAATGTTTCATCCTATTAGAAGCAGAATGCCATCATCTCTCATGTGGTTGACATTTAAAATATGAATGTTGCCCACAGTTCTGGAATGAACATCCTTTTGTATTTTTCCTGCTGATCTGTATTAGATTTCTCTGAATTATAGCCAGGAGAATAATATCTGACTATGTAAACGTTCAATCATATTTGATATTGTCAAGCTGATCTCTGAGGTGGTTAAACCAATTTATATTATAATCCATGGTATCTGTGAGAATTGATATTTCCCTTCTTCTCCAACATTTGATATTTGGGTCTTTTTCAACTTTGCCAGTTTGAAATGGTGTTAAGTATCTGCCTTTGGATTCCATTTGCATGTATTTGTTTATTAGTGATCTCGAGCTTCTTGTGTTTATTGGGCATTTGAGATTCCTTTGGGTGAGTTGCCTGTTCAAACCAGTGCCCACTTATATTGGGTAGCTTTCATTTTACACATCCATATGTAATTTTCTTTATATATTCTTGATTCTCATCCTATATATTTTTCACTTTATTCATCCTGTCTCTTGTCATATAGAAGTGTGGGAGTTTTTTCATTTAAAAAATGTTTATTTCATCAATATTTAAGTCATTTCCTTTGTTATTGGTGTGTTTTGAATCTTTGAAAGTATATTTCTCTCCCTTCTTCTTTCAGCTTTTTCATAAATTTTGAGACTTCTAGCGTTCAGCTTAAATTTGTGAAGATTCCCAACTAATAACACTTTTCTTTCATTCTTCCCAAAGAGTATTTGTCAATCCTTTAAGAAATGTACGAGCAATTTTTAAAAATATTTCTTTGCTTTACTACGAGGATTTTTAAAATATATCACAATCAGGATAGCACTTGAACTTAATGGAGATCAGGGCTTCAAAATTAATATATACTGTGTATGAAAAAAATGCAACATCAAGATAAAAACACTGAGAGTTTTTACCTCATGGTACATCTATAATTTGCTCACAGAAGCACTAACCCATTTATGGGAACGTGTGCCAGAGAACAAGAGGAGAATGAACAGTAATGACAGGTCCGTCTGTTGTCTTTCAACAGTCATCATCATAACCCTCAAAGCTGGATCCATTGACAGATGGTTGATGTGCTGAGATATCTGAGCAGTCATTCTGTATCAATGACTGGCAACTTAACCCATGGAGAAGCCATTTTTTTATAAGGCTAGAGCACAACAGAATAAAATAGTCTTTTATGTTAGGGCTGCATACAAATTTCCATCCGTCTTGCTACCTGCTACTCCTATTATCAGAACTAATACCTCCCCATTGTGGCAGCAGGAGACATGTCTGTAGGTGTGTGTGTGTGTGTGTGTGTGTGTGTGTATTGAGACATGTTCATTTCAGTTGTCTGAATATTCAATGTAGATGGCTGAATGACTGATTAACAGTGATGATCAATTTGCCAAACAAGTAGAGCAATGGGGTGGCCTTTCCTAGAAGACGGATATACCTGCTTTCTGCTGAAGTGACATCCCTAAACAATTTCTGGGTACTTCCCCTCCTCCATCTACTACAAGATTTATATAACATTTGGCATAATGGATCAAAAATAGACTAAAACTTTGGTGTAATGAAAATGAGTTTAATGGAGACAGTGGTTTCACAACATCGTAAATGAACTAATGGCACTAAATTGTGCACTTTAAAATGGTTAAAGTTTATGTGAGGTGAATTTCCCCTGAATTAAAAAACAAACAAACAAAAACACTATAGGCCCCAGAGTTAAATTATTTTGCATTCTAATCATAATTGCAACTCTCAATCCCCACGTCAATACTGAGAGGTATGAAACTAATAGTTTGTAATCGATAGTAGTCAAAGTATAAACTTTGTGAAGATTGATGTTTGTATGTATTAGTACTGATTCAAGGTTAGTCTTTTAATAATACCACTCTCACACTCTTGCATCTTTCTCAACTGGTGGAGCAAGGGTAGAGTTATAGCAGTGACCAGCTACAGTTGCATATAAGTGCAGACTGTCTTAGTCATCCAACCACATTAGGGGCAGAAATCTATAGGCATACCTTACAGTAGGACGTTTGCAAATTATCGTTGTGCCTTTTAGCTGTGGTTTCATATTTATTTCTGAATTCATTTTCATTTTATCCATGGATAAATAGCTAATAAGTAAGACGGCAGAAATAAGTAAAGGCAGAGTGATTAGAGCATGTATATTCACATTGCCGTTCAGGAATAATAATGCTAGACTATCTCCATAAAGACAAAGCAACTTTATATATCAGAAGTAGGCAAATTAATGATGTAGGTGAAACTGACAATGATGCTATGCATATTAATAGTGGTGTTCAAATCTATAAATTTAATATATTCTAATTTTAACCATGAAAATTTAGCTATTTTGCTTATTGTTTTATAGACAGTTGTCTCATTGATGTTATCGAAGAAAAACATTGTTTTATCAAAAGAAAGTAAAGTTCTATACTGTATTTTAAATGAGTATAGCTACATTTGTTCTTGCACGTCAGCTTCTATTTTGAAGTCTTGAAATGAATAATTTTGATCCATATGCTTACAAATGTTGTTTATAAATGCCAGGCCAATAGGGAAAATGTGCATAGGAATCTGCATTGTTCACCTGCAAATCTGAAGTGGTTTTGCTAAAATCTGTACATGTCCATTAGAATATCATATGTGTGATTTTACAGTTAAAGAAAGAGATTTAGAAAGTTTAACACCATTATCCAAAAGGGACCAATAAAACATAAAACCTGTTCTCATTAACATTTATTGGGGGCTTCCCTGGTGGCGGTGTGGTTAAGAATCCACCTGCCAATGCATGGGACGTGGATTCCATCCCTGGTCTGGGAAGATCCCACATGCTGCGGAGCAACTAAGCCCATGCACCACAACTACTGAGCCTGTACTCTAGAGCCCGCAAGCCACAACTACTGAGCCCACGTGCCACAACTACTGAAGCCCACGCGCCTAGAGCCCGTGCTCTGCAGCAAGAGAAGCCACTGCAATGAGAAGCCCGCACACCGCAAGGAAGAGTAGTCCCTGCTCGCCACAACTAGAGAAAGCCCACACACTGCAACAAAGACCTAACGCACCCAAAAATAAATAAATTAATTGAGGGCCTATTATCAACAATCAAAACTTGTGTTGTCTATTTACAACAGCCAAGACATGGAAACGACCTAAATGTCCACTGACAGATGAATAAAGAAGATGTGATCCATTTATACAATGGAATATTACTCAGCCATAAAAAAGAACAAAAAATGCCATTTGCAGCAACATGGATGGACCTGGAGATTATCACATTAAGTGAAGTAAGTCAGACAAAGACATATACCATATGATATCACTTATATGTGGAATCTAAAAAAAAATGATACAAATGAACTTATTTACAGAACAGAAACAGATGCACAAACATCAAAGAAAAATGTATGGTTACCAAAGGGGAAAGGTGAGGGGGGGATAAATTAGGGGTTTGGGATTAACATATACACACGACCATATATAAAATAGATAAACAACAAGTACCTACTGTAGAGCACGGGGAACTATACTCAGTATCTTGCAATGATGACGATAATGGAGGAGAACCTGAAAAAGAATACATATATATATGAATCACTGAATCACTGAATCACTTTGCTGTACACCTGAAACTTTGAATCACTTTGCTGTACACCTGAAACTAACACAGCACTGTAAATCAACTA
>NW_020838000.1:3943369-4088100 GCF_003676395.1 Aethalodelphis obliquidens | reverse complement strand
ACAGCTGGCTAGAATATGATGATGTAAACTGCAGGCTTCCATAATCCTACCCAGATCACATGAGAACACCTGGATCTGCACACAAATGCACCGCCTTCCACAGATACGCGCAACAACCCACACGAAGACGAACAGATGTTAAAATAAGCGGGCTGTATCGAGCTGGCCTTGCTCCTGCAATGTACAGGAACAGAGTGTATGCAAGCAAGAACACTGCAAATTGCAGCCATCCACTCTTAGGCCATTGGGCACTTCCCATCACTCACAGATCAGCGGCTACTCAAGGACAGGCTGAAACCATATCTCAGCTCTCCTCTCCCTCCAAACAGATCCCCAGGCCTGACTTGCAGAGGCTGGGCTGGGAAAAACAGGAAAAACTGCAGCTGTGAATGTCAGGGTACTTTCCACATGTCAGTATCTTATTAGCATGACCAGAAATAACATAAACTTGACAAAATTTAGGTAACTCTTCTTTCGTGTTTACCACTGCTGCCACTGCCGCTCAGGACCATGGTACATCTTGCCTGCAGATGAGAAAAACGTAGCTCTAGCCTCCCTGATGATTGGTTTACATCTTTATTTATTAATTCTCTTGATGGCCCAAGAACACATATCATGTAAGCAGGCCAGTGGGGGTAAAATGCCTCAGGGTATGAGTAACTGGTAAATAACTAAGCAGCATATGTTTAGTTGATTTCATCTGAGAAACTCAGCTGTTTCTGGTAGTACCTGATTCTTCTCACTGGGCGCTTACAGAACAGATAGTGGGGAATAGATCTTCTGGGTTGAGAGACCTGGATGGAGCTCTCATATAGATCAGGAATTTTCTGATATCAACTCACAAGAGAGTAGAAGAGAAATCCTATATTCCACACAGGTCATTGGATTCTCTTCCTACTGCTGTTGTAACAAGTTATCATAAATTCAGTGGTTTTAAACAACACAAATATATGATCCTGCAGTTCTTTTCTTTTTTTTGTAATATTTATTTATTCATTTGGCTGTGCCGGGTCTTAGTCGCGTCACGTGGGATCTTTAGTCGCGGCATGCAGGATCTAGTTCCCTGACCAGGGATTGAACCCAGGCCCCCTGCATTGGGAGCACGGAGTCTTAACTACTGGACCACCAAGGAAGTCCCGATCTTGCAGTTCTGAAAGACAGATGTCCAAAATCAGCCTCAGTGGGCTAAACTCAAGGTGTCAGCTGAGCTGCTTTCCTCCTGGAGACCCTGGAGTCGGGGAGGATCTTTCCTGACCTTTACTAGCTTCTAGAGGCTGTCCTCGTTTCCTCACATTGCCCTTCCTCCCTCTGTTACCATCCTCAGATCACCTCCACTCTTTGTGCTGTCCTCCTTCCTCCTTCTTGTAAGGACACTTCAGGATAACCCAGGAAAATCCAGGGTAATCTCCCATCTCAACATCCCTCATCGTATCTGCAAAGTCCCTGCTACCATGTAAGGGAGTACAGTCATGGGTCCCAGGTGTTAGGATGTGCACATCTTCACTGGGCCATTATTCAGTCTCCCACAGGCACGAACCAAGCAAAGTCCATTTCAAATCTGTTCTTATTAATTAAAATTGCACATGAGTATAGGAGAAAAACAACTTACAGAGTGGAAAAAGTGATTTGTGCAATAGACAAAACTCCCTGGGCTTGTTCCATACACGCTAGGACTACAGAAAAGGACGCATTTTAATGGTTTTGTGTTCATGTAACGGGACGCTATGACTGTTAATTCACATTTCTCTGGTTGCTAGTGAGGGTGAATTTTCTCCTATGTCTAAATGGTCATTTGGATGCCTTTCCTGTCCTTTGCCCATTTTTCTCTGGAACTGTTCATCTTTTAGTTATTGAGTTATATGTATTCTTTATATGTTCTTAATATTGAACTCATCCTGTTAGATATGTTGCAGATATCACTTTTCAGTCTAAAAAATTCATTTTTTTTTTTCCACGATACGTGGGCCCCCCACCGCTGTGGCCTCTCCCGCTGCAGAGCACAGGCTCCGGACGCGCAGGCCCAGCAGCCATGGCTCACGGGCCCAGCCGCTCCGCGGCACGTGGGATCCTCCCGGACCGGGGCACGAACCCGCGTCCCCTGCATCGGCAGGCGGACTCCCAACCACTGCGCCACCAGGGAAGCCCTAAAAAATTCACTTTTAACTTTGATTATGATATTTTATAATAGAGTTTTAAATATTAAATTGATCAAAAATTTCAATCTTTTCCCCTATAGTATGTGCTTTGTGTATTTTCTTTAACAAATCCTTTCTACCTTCAAGTCATAAAAATATTTCCCTGTTTTGTCTTTGGCAAACTGGGGAATCTTTTTGTTTTAAAAATTATAGCGATCATCTTTTTATATGATGCTGAATAGTGACCTAATTTTGTTTTCACTGGGCAGCCAGCCAAATTTTCTAATACCATTTCACCATATCACCATCACTACAGTGGTCTGAATGCCACCTCTGTTCTGTGCAGTTTGTCACATATGCTTGGATCTGTTTTGCGTTTCTATATAATGTTCTGTTGATCTTGTTAATACTTAACTGATACTGCACTATATTAATCACTTTATCTTTACAAAGTAATGGCTTTATTATGGTAAGGCTTCTCTCTTCTTTCTCCCTAAGAATTATCTGAACTATTATTGGAAATTCCATCACATATATTAATTTAAAAATTACTTTGTCAAGTTTTGTGCAAACACTGTTAAAATCTCACTGGAATTACCATGAATTTATAGATTAGCTTGAAGTGAAATTAGCTTGACAAAGTGATGAAACCCAGTCACTCCATTCACAAGCACAGCTAATCTCTCCACTTTTCTTATATATCTTTCAATAAAACTTAAAATTTTCTTTGCAAAGGCCTTATGAATATAACTTCACTTGATTCCTTGATAACTTGCAATTTGGTTGATATTGTAATTGATTTTCCTCATTACTCTTTGGAACTGGCTATTCTTGGTATACGTGAATAATTGCCTATTTTATATATTGATTCTCTATCAAGTAATTTGACTAGTAAGTTTCTTGGATTATGTTGTAGACCTTTTTATCTATAAATAATGCTAACTGTATCTCTTCATTTTAAATAAGCTTTTTATTTTTTTTCCCCTTATTGTATTGGCTGTGATTACCAATAGATTGAACCGTGGAGGTGATGGCAGGCATCATTGTATTGTTTCTGATTCTAATTGGATCTGTCTAAATTTAGATCACTAGCTATGTATTGTTATATACCATATATAAGATTATAGAAATCATGGTCTATTGCTAATTTGATAAAAGATTTTTAACAAATATATTATCGGATTATTCCAAATGCTTTTCTGTATCTATTTAGGAGATCGTATATATTTCCTTTATATATTAATGAATAGATTACATTAATTTTTAATGTGGATCACCTTTGTAATTGTGAGATAAACTCTACCTGATAATATTGAAACCCAGCAGCACCCTGTGGGGCCCTACGGGATACAAATCTTTTTGTGTCCCCGAATTGAATTCTTGTTTGTAGGAAATAGGCTTCATTCATCCTCCTTGACCTTCCCTGAGTTCCAAAGGGCAGATTTAACCAGTTGCTAATCCGAGAAGAGAGGGAATGCAGAAACAAAGGAGAAGCAGTCAAGAAATAATAGTGCAGCCTTGGGGCAGGAGGCTGGTTCCTCCTCAAGGAGTATACATGACAATATCTTTGAGTTCTTTTGCAGAACCAAGGCCCCCACCCAGGTGGAAGATGGCAACTTTAGGCTGAGCAACAGATTTCTGGAGCAGCACCCTGCTACCTCATCACCAACCAATCAGAAGAAAGTCACACACCCTGCAGCCATCACCCTAAATTTTGCCTATGAAAATTCTTCCCCCCAAACCATTGGGGAGTTAGTGGACTTTGAGCATGAGCCACCCATTCTCCTTGCTTGGCCCTGCAATAAACTTTTCTCTGCTCCAAACTATGACCTTTTGGTTCAGTAACAATGTTTCTTTTATACAATGCTGGACTTTATTATGTTTCATTTAAGCAGTTTGCAACTACATTCATAAAGGAGTTGTCTTAAAATGTTTCATTCCTTTACAATCTTTGTCAGGTTTTGATATTAACGTAGTTTTACCATCATAAAAAAAAATAGAATCCTTTGGTAAATACTATGATTGTTTATTTCATGAAGCCTTGAAACTGAAACTGACTGAACCTTGATTAATTTTCCTTTTATTCGGGGATGGAGGATGAGGAGAGGGAGAAGGAAGGGACAGGGAGTTTGACCAAGTCACTGGTTCTCCAGCATTTTGATTTCATGAACTTTTTCCATGCTTGTAAACTACTGAGGACCTCAAAGAATTTCTGTTCCTATCAGTGACATCTACAAATATTTACCATATTAATTTCAGTAAGAGAATATCACTTACATAATACTAATTCTCTGGAATTTGTTGAGAGTCCTTTTGTGACTTATCATAAGTAAGTTTATACAAGATTAATAAGTACTAGGAAAGAATATATAGTCTCTACTTGTTGGATGAAATATTTTATACACATTCAACTTTATTAATTCTGTGGTTCCATTATGTTATATTCTTACAGATATTGTTGTCTCTTTTTGCATTCTTTACCTGTATGTTTCTGAAAGAGCTGTGCTGAAATCTCCCAAAGTCTAATAATCTTCATTTTATGTCTCATGAATCCTGCTTAGGTTGTTAAATGCATAAAAGTCTTGAGAATTATATATTCTTAGTACACTATTGCTTTTAACACAGACTGATGTTCCTCTTTAGCTCTTTTATATTTTTGGTTAACATTTCAGCCTTTTATTTTCAAAATTTCTCTAGGCTTAGATTTTAGGTGTCAGTCTTATCAAGTGCATATACAATAGCTGGCTTTTTTTTAATCCTACCTAAAACTCTCTTTGTTTTAGTAAGTGAATTTGATCATTTTACATTTATTGTATAACCAAGCAGGACCTTATGGGGCCTTCCTGGGATAGACTCCTCCATCATACCCTCTGCTTTAGCTGCTCTCTGAAGTACCTAGATAACAGTATCTGATGCACATTTCCTGAGTGAAATGCACATTACAGATGTGAAAACCCCCACCAAATGGAAGATGCTACCTACTTGATGACCATAAGGGCACAGCCCCCAGGCCTACTGGAGCCTAAGGATTGATAATGTTGACCCCTGTGACATCACCCTATTACCTCACCATAACCCAATCAGAGAATTGTGCATGAGCTCATCGCATACCCTGCAACCCCCATCCCCCTCATCTGGCCTTTAAAAATGTTTTGCTGGGCTTCCCTGGTGGCGCAGTGGTTGAGAGCCCGCCTGCCGATGCAGGGCACACGGGTTCGTGCCCCGGTCCGGGAAGATCCCACATGCCGCATAGTGGCTGGGCCCGAGATCCATGGCTGCTGAGTCTGCACGTCCGGAGCCTGTGCTCTGCAACAGGAGAGGCCACAACAATGAGAGGCCCATGTACCGCCAAAAAAAAAATGTTTTGCTGAAACCCATCAGGGAGTTCAGGTGTTTTGAGCACTAGCTGCCCTGGATTCCTTGCTTGGTGCCCTGCAATAAATGCTGCACTTTCTTTCACCACAACCCGGTGTCAGTAGATTGGCTTTACTGTGCACAGGCTAGTGGACCCAAGTTTGGTTTGGTAACAATTGTACTACTGATATATCTGGTCTTGACTGCATCTCCAAGGAGGTGTCGTAACCTTTGCCCCTATGGTGTGTACAGACATACCAATGGACTGTTTCCTGAGCTAGTATTTTCTCAGGGTCATATCTCTTCTTGTTTAGTATCCAAAATTCATAAGCCATATTTACCTCTCAGTAAAATGGTTTTGTGTGATGCTTATGTAGAACAAAATTTTTGTGTGTTTGTACACAAAACTTAACACAATGTTTTTAGCAAAAATTTATGTGGGAAATTTCTTGAGCTAAATACATGAAATACCTATTCACTGTATGAGAACCCACATGGAACACACCTCAAGATTGTCCCTCTGGAAGATGGGGAGGCTGAGCCGTTTATGACCAGATTCCCATGCCCAGGAGGGACTGAGGCTTGCCCTCTCGTGGACAAGCTTCCATGTGCAAGAGAAACAGTCAGTGTGCAAGGCACTGTCTTCCCCACATGCAGGTGAAAGTAGATGGACTAAAGGGACACAATGCAGAGCATCAGTGATGTCTGTTACAGCCTGAGTGCTGACTTCCTGGCTGTGTTAAAATTCATCATGCTGCCCACTTATGTATGCATGCTATTCTTCAGTAAAAAAAGTTTATTCAAATATTTTTCTAGGGGCTTCCCTGGTGGCGCAGTGGTTGAGAGTCCGCCTGCCGATGCAGGGGACGCGGGTTTGTGCCCCGGTCCGGGAAGATCCCACATGCCGCGGAGCGGCTGGGCCCGTGAGCCATGGCCGCTGAGCCTGCGCGTCCGGAGCCTGTGCTCCGCAACGGGAGGGGCCACAACAGTGAGAGGCCCGCGTACCGCAAAAAAAAAAAAAATTTGTAGGAAATGCATGAACTACGAAGAGGGTGTCATTTCAGAAAAAGAATAAAAACTGAGATGCCTGACACTTAAGATCAAAACTTTCCCCAACTGTTCTGGCTGGAGTTCCAAGATGACCCAATCCACTTTGGTTGCTTCAGCATCTCAGAGTTCCTGACATGACATCAAAGTTTCGATGATATGGAGAATGATGCTGGCCAGGCAGTTCAACTCAGGCTTACAAATATAATTATTCATTTGGTCACTCACTCACTTGTTCACAGAGTATTTGCTGAGCTCTTAGTTGGTTCAGGACTGTGCATGGCACTGGTGATAAAATGATGATCAAGTTCTTTCTCAACCTTCAAGGAGCTCACAGACCAGTAAGGAGGACAGATATGTCATCAATTAAGTGTGACAGAGAGAGTCAAGAAAACAGCAGCAAAAGCAAAGTTCCGTGACCATCAATTTGGTCCAAGATGTTTGGGAACGGCATTGAAGAGACATTCAAAGGAGGAGCAGGATTTTCATACCAATGTTTTCTCAGGTCAGTCTCCCAAGGCAATAGACATAAGAGCAAAGATAAACAAACAGGACCTAATCAAACTTACAAGCTTTTGCACAGCAAAGGAAACCATAAACAAAATGAAAAGGCAACCTACAGAATGGGAGAAAATATTTGCAAATGATGCGAACAACAAAGGCTTAATTTTCCAAAATATACAAATAGCTCATACAACTCAACAACAAAAAATGCAAACAACCCAATTGAAAAATGGGCAGAAGACCTAAATAGACATTTCTCCAATGAAGACATATAGATGGCCAACAGGCACATGAAAAGATGCTCAACATCACTAATTATTAGAGAAACGTAAATTAAAACTACAGTGAGTTGCCACCTCACACCAGTCAGAATGGCCATCATCAAAAAGTCTACAAATAACAAATGCTGGAGAGAGTGTAGAGAAAAGGAACTCTCCTACATTGTTTGTGGGAATGTAAATTGGTGCAGCCACTGTGGAAAACAGTATGGAGGTTCCTGAAATATCTGTAGAGTGGCCATATGATCCGCATTCCCACTTCTGGGCATATATCCAGACAAAACTACTATTCAAAAAGGTACATGCACCCCTATGTTCATAGCAACATAATTCACAATAGCCTAGATAGGAAAACAACCTAAATGTCCAAAGACAGACAAATGGATAAAGAAGATGTGGTACATATATACAATGGAATATTACTCAGCCATAAAAAAGAAGGAAATAATGCCACTTGCAGCAATATGGATGGATCTAGAGATTATCATACTAAGTGAAGTAAGTCAGACAAAGACAAATACCATATGATACCACTTATATGTGGAATCTAAAATTTGACACAAATGGAGTTATCTACAAAACAGAAATGGACTCAGACATAGAAAACAGACCTGTGGTTGCCAAGGCGGGGGGAGGGAAGGATTGCGAGTTTAGGATTAGCAGATGCAAACTATTATAAATAGAATGGATAAAAAACAAGGTCCTACTATAGAGTACAGGGAACTATATTCAATATCTTGTGATAAACCATAATGGAAAAGAATATGAAAAGGAATGTATATATATACCTGGGTCACTTGGCTTTACAGCAGAAATTGACACAACATTGTAAATCAGCTATACTTCAATAAAATAAATTTTTTGAAAATTTAGGATTTTTGATGAGATGAAAAAGCAGAGAAGAGATAAATGAAAACAAAAGCATGAGGCTTCATGGTGCATTCAGTGAAGTAGGATGTAGTTGAAGAAGGCCAAACTCTAGGTAGTGGGGAAAAAGTGATGAGCTGACGTGGTAGGTAGTGTCAGAAGCTAAGAGACCTCAAATTGTGTGTGTGTGTTTTTTTTTTTTTCAAATTGTGCATTCTTTGACTAGAATGCATTCTGTAGATAAAGAATCCAGAAAAGGTTTTTAAGTAAGGAAAGGACATCCACAACCAGTGTTTTAAGAAAACTGGGAGTTTAACTGGACTATGAATTGGAGTGAGAAGAAACTACAGTGAGGTCAGTAGAGGAGCTATTGAAATGCTTCTAGGGAAGATGATAAGGGTGTGTATTGAGGAGGGTTTAGACCTATTGTCTCTATAAATGTTTGTTTCACCACTAGATGTGTAGTCATGGCCCTAGGCAGGCATTCAAGGAGCTGATCGAGCAATATGCACCTTTGTTATACAAATAAAGGAAGAAATAGCTCTCTCTAGAAATCTAAAATACATCTACAGAGGTGAGACAAGGCAAGGAAGCACAATTTAAACACCCCGTTACAAAATCAGGTAAAACAGTAACAGAGATATTGAGGAAATAAAATAGAGGTAAATGTGTAAGGAACTGATAAGGATGTTTCTATTGGCTAAGCTATTAAATTAACAAAAAAAGAAATCCAGCTCTTGTGAGGGAGAAGTCACTTGGTGCACAGTTTTGTTTTGTTTTACAAAAGAAAGACAGGTATAAAAAAATCATTTACAGCACATGGAAGAGTACGCAAAGCACAGGCCCCTGCCCGGAATTTCAGAGAGGTGTGATTTGTACGTATAAAATATGCAGACTAAATAACAACCAAAACAAGTATCAATTTCCTTGTGAAAATAAGTTAAACTTCCAATAAATAAAGCAGATGGAGGAACTCTAGGGGCAAACAGCATGCCTCACAAAATCTATTAACAGTCATAGGAAAACACACACACACACACACACACACACACACACCTGTTTGTATACTCAGATATTTACTGAGCACCTTCCGAGGGTGGAGATACAGCGATGAATAAAATAGATACAAATCCCTGCCCTCCTGAAACAGTCGTTCTCATCCTCTTTACAATCCATCGTTCCTGAATGTTCCAGAACACCAATCCTGTTTCAGTCTTCCTGCTTTACCAACCCCCCCACCCCACCCCGCGCAGTGGTGTCCAAGCATGAATTCTGTAGTGGAACAAAATTTTCACCCCAAAATTGTAACACGGATTATTTCCAGCTGTAAACAATCAAGGCCGAAAAGACTCAGGAAAAACCTTTGACCCTCCCGGCTAACTCCCTGAAGAATTTATATAGAGAGCCTATTACAGGAACAGAGCTGTCGCCAGAGATAATCTGCACTGAATATGGGCTGGGGTGAAGGGGGAAACTCTGTGTCCTACTGTCTCTGCTGGCCCAGCAAACATCTGTTTACTAACATCTGCTTTTCTGTCTTCCTGTGAATTGTCTTCTTAGCCCTTGGAACTCCCAAACCACTACCCCCAACATCCTCTTTCGTCTTTAGCTGAAGATGCTATTTAACGTGAGGGTTTCAGCCATTTCAGTGAGTTACTCAGTTTTCCTGGGTCTCTCCCATGTATGCACATTACTAAACTTTGTTTGATTTTCTCCTGTTAATCTGTCTTATGTCAACTGAATTCTTAGACCAGCCACAAGAACCTAGAAAGGTAGAGGAAAATTTCTCCCTCTCTTAGTATTGTCAGCTGGAAAAAAATGCACCACCTGAAATTGAGAATTATGTTTTCTTCGGTGGACTTTCTGAAGACTTAAGCCTGGGAAGCAGTTTCTCAGATCATTCTAAGAACTGCTCTGAAGAGGTAAGGGAGGAGCCGGGATATATGGGAGTTTTTGCCACAAAAACCAAATGGTGGGAACATCAAACGATGACTGTTAATTAAAGAAAACCAGACATCTCAAGTTAATGAATTTAGCGCTTTTCTATGTATGGGAAGATTCTCAAGAGTCTGGGCTCATTGAAATCATTCCTTTGATATGCACCTTGGCTATCTAGGGCGGTATCCTGTTTTTCTCCATCCTAATCCCCCCAGGGTACACAGTCAGGGGCCACTGCAGTGGCTGCTGGCCTGATGGCTGCAACATCCTTTGTTTCCTACATGGCAGGCGACATCTTTCACCCACATTGCGCTCTACAAGCCCAACTGCACCACACTCCTCTGTTCCTCTCTGACCTCACTTTCCTCCACCCATTTCCTTGCTTCCAATAGTCCTACCACCCTGGCCTTCATATCCCCCAAACACTTCAAGCTTACTCCTGTTTTGGAGTTCTTCCCTTGTTCTCATCTGCCTGGCAAGACATCTCCCGGATACTCACACGATGGCTCCCTACGCCCTGCAGACTCAGTTCAAAAGTCCTCTCCTTGGGGACACTTCCTGGACTGCACTAACTCAGTGGGTTTATCACTTCAAAATTATTAGTTTATATCCTCTGAGAGCTTGAAAGATAGTGGGTGTTCAAAAAACTCCTTGTTAAATGGCCACATGGGGTGTGTGTGTGTGTGTGTGTGTGTGTGTATCTGTGGTTTAGTGGGTGATGGTCATGATTGATGGGCCCCAGGCTGTGTAGCTGCAACCGGGCTCAGCCTGAAGCTTCAAGATAAGATATTAGCAGGAGCATTGGGCCTGGATTGGGTGAAAGACGAAGTGACCACATTTTTCTCATTCTTGTAGTCAGTGGGCTTTCCCAGCCCACACATGTGCAAAGAAGGTCCTCAGTCTAGGGAAGGGGTCAAAGGGAGAAAGAGACACCAGCCCATAATATGTCCTGCCAACCTCCCAGAAACCTTCACACTGGACTCCACCTTGGCTGAGAGATACATGCGCTCCCAGGAAGGACCCTGAGTCACGTCAAGTATGGGCACAAGCAAGATGATAGGCCAGAGACAACCCAGAAGACTGCCCCCATATAAGTGACCTAACCCACCCCCATTGGATGCAACTCACTCCGAGTTTGCCTATGTGCTTTCCCACATGTACTCTGCTTCTAATAAACCTTTATCGGTTTCACAATCTTGGTCTCTTTGCTGAATTCCTTCTTCAAAGAAGACAGGGACCAAGGTCCTGCTTCCAGCCACCTTGCCCGTCCCCGCCCCAGATTCATACTAGACTATTGTAACTTAGCCAGTTGCACAGCCATTCGAGTCTAAAGAAAGATAAGCTCTTTCTACCAACTCATGCTGCTTATGCAGCGTCCAGTTCGGCAGGTTCTCAAACAAACCGCTGATGTCTGGTGGCAGTGTAGCAGTGGTGATTTTGGTGGTGAAGAGGATGACTAAATGAGTTTTACTGCCCTGTAGCCTGAGGAAACAAATCTGTGCACAGGCCAACACCTCAACCTGCCAACCTCCAAACACAAAGTCAGAAAAGGTGAGAAAGTAAATTACACTCTGCTCCTGGATTTCATAACTGTGACTTGCAAGTTACCTGTGTTTCCCCTTCTACCTTATCTGAGCACAAGGCACAGCTGCTTTTGTTCAGTATAAAGTGAAATGTAAACAGCAGTACATCTGTGCATTCCTTCATTCCTTAGGATTTTGAGTTAGACTCCAAGATGTACTGACATTCATAAACATTCAACAAATCTCCCAAACCACCAAAAACATTAAGGTTGATTCTCAAATCCTTAGACATGCTGTTTTGCTTCCCATTTGGTGGCAATCAGGGTTCAGGTTAATGTCCGTGTGGCCTTTTAGACCCAACGATATTTCAACTACAAATGCTGAGACTCACACACACAGGCCAGATGCGATCCAAACCTGGAAAAAACACTCCTGCACCTTTGACCACCCTGCTGATTGCCCAGTGCTGAACTCACATGCATTGACTTTTCAATCAACCATTTTTGTGTTGGTCAGCTCCGAAAATCAACCTCAGCTCCATAAACATTCCTGACAATCAGCTTGTAATGTGATAAGTTGCTCATAAAGAAAATAGAAAAATAAAAATTAACAGAGGCAGATTTAAACTGCCTCTCAGCCTCAATTTTTGTGATGGAATGGAGACCTTTAGACGCTTTGCGAATGATTACAATTTGTATATACTAGTGGGAGTGGAACGTAAGACCAAAATATAAAAGAGCATTCAAGGTATCATTCATTTACCATGAAAATAAAGGACATCGGGAACAAATGAAGTAGCTTACATCTACAACAGGCAGTGAAAAGACAACATTCAGGCTACAGATATAGCCATCTCCACATCTGTCCTCCTCGGGACAGGATGAAAAGTGGAAAAGTGGGTCCCCAGGACCCACACGGAACTCTCCGCCATGCAAAAAACGCAGAGAATGGGCAATGGGAGACATAGATCAAAGCCAAGCTGGCTGCGTGACACTTCATGACAAAACTCTCTGTTCCCATCTGTGAAACAAGAAAGCTAGAGGAAGTCTGTTGTTCCTGTCCATTCTAACATTCTAGTAGTTTGTGTTTTACAACTGCAGGAAATCACAAGGGATAAAAATGATATTTTCTTCCTTTCAATGAGAAGTAAAACATGAATTACTTACATTCAAAGTAAAAAAGATGACATAGAACTTTGCCCCTTCTTCTTGTTGCTGGTTTTCCCAATACTACTACTTCCATATAATTCAATCTACTTCCATATAATTCAGGACCTACAGATATTTCTGCTGAATCTGCACCTTCCAATGTGCTACTTTACCGCATTTACATTTTTAATGAATAAGTGTGTATTTTCTTTAAGAAGCTGTGTCGGGTGTGGGGAGAACCAAATGACATCACTTTTTCTCTTAGGAATCTGAGACTATAAATATTTTACGAGTGCAGGTTTTTTAATCTGAGGTTTATATCGTATTATATAGAGAGTATCTGCCTTAAGACAGCTTCATTTGTGACCCCTTTATTTATAGACTATGTAACTTAGAATTGCAATACTGATCAAAGCTCACATGTACCATTGCTGAGAGATGGCTACCTAAGAACACATTCCGTATTGGGACAGAAAGCTCACCTACAGCATGTGTGCCCAGTGAAACACTTATTTCATAATTCCTTTTTATTTTTGTAGATTTTCTTCAGTGTTTGAATTTCTTTTGCACTAAACTATATTTGAAATCGGTAACAATGCATAAAATTAACCCCCCTCCCCACAAGAGTCAATGAAATCTTTTATTTGTGAAATTAATGCCTGATGATTTGAATCAACATGAATCAAGAATGAAAGATAAGGAATCCACCTGCTGTGAGATTAAATTATCCCATTCCACAGGAAGCACCTCCTCGAAAGCAAGGAAAAAGACACCTGGAGGAAATGAAGACAGCCAGTACAGCGACTGAGATAAGAGAGCTGTTGTGCTGATGGGAAAATTTTTATTCTATTTTTCTAGAATCAGATGATGTGATTTATATTAGTATTTTAAAAAAATTTTGAACTATAGTTGATTTACAATGTTGTATTAGTTTCAGGTGTACAGCAAAGTGATTCAATTTTATATATTTTTTTTCTTATATATATTCTTATATATATATACGCTTTTTCAGATTCTTTTGCAATATAGGTTATTAAAGATATTGAATATAGTTCCCTGTGTTATACAGAAGGTCCTTGTTGTTTATCTACTTTATATACAGTAGTTTGTCAGATGATGTTATTTAATATTCCTCTAAACTAGAAAATTAAACAGCCTTGGTGACATTGACTCCACAAAGTTTTTAGCTGGACAAGGGAACTCGGTGGGCCTGGCGTTATAGTTCAGTCATAGATCTATCACAATGAAATCTGGAAGAAATTCTGCCCTAAATTTGGTCAGGATTTTAGAGACTTTGCATCACGTACTAGCAAGTAACACTGAAACGTAACAAATGATGTCAGGTAACAACAAAAGTAAAAATAGATAGATTAGATTACAACAAAGTTGAAAACTTCTGTGCATTAAAAGACACAATTAGCAGAGTGAAAAGGCAACCTGTGTAATAGGAAAAAATATTTGCAAATCATATATCTGAAAAGGACCAAGTAAAGAACACCTACAACTCAACCACAAAAACAAACAACCTGACTAAAAAATTGGCAAAGCACGTGTACAGACATTTCTCCAAAGGAGACCAATGGCCAATAAGCACTTGAAAAGGTGCTTGATATCACTAATTAGGGAAAAGCAAGTCAAAATCACAGTTGGATCCACCTCACACCTATTAGGATGGCTACTATCAAAAAAAAAGAAAATAACAAGTGTTGATGAGGATGTAGAAAAATGGGAAATCTTGTGTGTGCACTGTTAGTGAAAATGTACAATGCTGCAGCTACTATGGAAACAGTATGGCAGTTCCTTAAAAAATTAAAAATAGAATTACCATACAATCCAGCAATTCCATTTCTGAGTCTATACCCAACAGAATGGAAAGCAGGGTCTTGAAAAGCTATTTGTACACCCATGTTCACAGCAGCGCTGTTCGCAACAGACAAAAGATGGAAGCAAACTAAGGCTCTGTCAGTGGATGAATGGAGAAACAAAATGTGCTACGTACAAGCGATGGGATATTATTCAGCCTCAACAAGGAAGGGAATTCTGACACATGCTACAACATGGATGAACCCTGAGTATGTACATTATACTAAGTGATATAAGCCGGTCACAAAAAGACAAATATGGCATGATTCTACTTATATGAGGTATCTACCACAGAAGTCAGATTCAGAGAGACAGAACGGAGAAAGGTGATTGCCAGGAGATGGGGGAAGGAAGAAATGGGAAGTTGTTTAATGGATCTAGAGTTTCAGTTTTGTAAGAAAAGTTCTGCAGATTAGTTGCACAACAATGTGAATGTACTTAACGCTACTAAAATATACGCACTTAAAAATGGTTAAGAGGGAAATTTTTGTTATGTGTATTTTACCACAATTATAAAAAGTTTTTAATCGGGTCAGACATATATATCAGTATTTATCCATTACCCATTATCAGGCTTTTGGTTTGCTTTAACCAAGTCTTTTAACGCTTGCCTATTAAAAACAAAACTACAGTAAACATTTTAACGCCTTAAGCTATTCTCTGGGTTTTGTATTTGGTTTAACCTTAGACTGGGTTCTTAGGAGCTAAATTAGTAGGTCATAGTTATCAACACGTTTAAAGTTCTTTACTCATAAGAATTTACCTTTAAATGTATTAAATTAATGTCAGTCATCCAGGAAGTTTGCCAGGACTTATTGGTTATAGGTGGTCTTAAAACTTTAGATAAATATGCTTCTAAAAGTTTTCCAACACTCCTGGAAGATACTATATTTTGAATTGTAAAATCTGCAATGAGCCTCTTATACAGACGAAAAATGTATTTATAGAATTCTTATTATAATACGTATTAGAATATCTAACGTCATTTATAAAGACCCCTGTGATGAGATCCACTCAGAATTCATGATCAAAAACTTATCTGTCCCTTTTTCCATTTTGCTACCAGGCAGAGTCCCTTACATCTATCACCATATTTCCCACTTCGCTCTAGATGCTAGGAAGTTTGGGCCTATTTTTATGCAGAGTTCTTTACCTAGAGTTTTGTTACAATGTTTTTCTACATTTCCTCTTTCACTTGAGGGGATAAGGATGGGAGCTATAGACCATGACAGTGCAGGGAATTTTATATACTTTATTCTATATAATCTGCTCGACAGCTGTGTAATGTGTTATCCAGATTCCCTTTCTACCAATAAAACTGACGCACAAGAGTATGAGTAACTTGACTGATATCATACAGTGATTCTTGGCCTTATTATAGTCAAGTTTTTCTTGTAAGTTGCTACGAGCCTTTTTGGAAGTAAAAGGATACATAAATAAATAATGTAAACCAGTAATTTCAATGTCAAAACGTAATTTTATTTCATGCTGAGCACTAAGGGCTGGAGGAACATTAGAGCTAGAAGGAAATCAATCATCTCTTTAGCCCCATCCTTTGACAAACAAGGCCCAGGGAGGTGACCTCAATGACCTGAGGCATATAGCTGGCCCTTAGCTACATTTCCACTTTCTTTTTCAAAACCGGGCAGAATCATCTTTTATGGCTCACTTTTACTTCCTGTGCAAGGATCTCACTGCCTATTAGTCTCAGGATTCTCGAACCCCCAAGGAAGGAATGAAAGTGAGCTTTAAACATTATTAATAAAATCAATTCATACTAGAGTGCAATGCAACTATATGAGTAATAAATATTTAAACTTCATGTGCAAAAGTCATTCTTCCTATTCTCCAATACAGTTTTTTTTAAATTATCCAGCGTTATCATAATAAGAGCTCTATTCTCCAGGCTTGTTAGCTGTTTTATTCATTTATATCCTTGAGAAAAAAACCCTAATTTAAATTGATACCTGTTACCATTTAACCTACTTCTAGAATTTATCCTAAGGAAATCGACAGGAAATATATGAAACAAGTATGTACAAAAATGTTAATGAGTGTTTATTTTTTGAATGCAGGTTTTTTAGAAAAATAAAATGGGAACTGTGTGAAATATCCAACAATAAGAGATTATTTAAATATACATCGTACAAAGGAATTCGGAAAAGCAGCTAAAAATTATGATGCAGACCTATATTTATTGCATGGATAAAATGATGATCCCGGGGCTTCCCTGGTGGCGCAGTGGTTGGGGGTCCGCCTGCCGACGCAGGGGGCGCGGGTTCGTGCCCCGGCCCGGGAAGATCCTACGTGCCCCGGAGCGGCTGGGCCCGTGAGCCATGGCCGCTGGGCCTGCGCGTCCGGAGCCTGTGCTCCGCGGCGGGAGGGGCCATGGCAGTGAGAGGCCCGCGTACCGCAAAAAAAAAAAAAAAAAAAAAAAAAATGATGATCCCATTTATCTAAACAAACAGATATTGCGATACACTTTTAGGCTTATCCAATACCTAGAAGGATATTCTAAAATGCACTTGGAGTTGTCTCTATATGACAGGACCACAACTTAGTTATACTTTCACATATATATGGTCTTCTTACAATTTTTATAAAGAAGTTAATATTTTATAATCAGTAAAAGGACAATTAAGCTATTTCTATCTAGAAAAAAGTAACTAGTTAAATATGTCTAAAATTAACTTACCATAATATCAAATCATAATGAACTGGGCTTGAAAATACCCAGCAGTAATCACAGATTTTTACAAACATTTATGATGCACTAACAACCACAACAAAAAGTCAATGAAATTAATCAACATAGTGCCACATTTTTATATGACATCTTATCATCCACTGAGATGTTTTCCATATTTCTCTGATTTTGATCTTGTTTCCCTTGCCTTTGCAACCTGTGGTGGAGAGAATAATACTCCCCACTCCAAGGTGCCCATATCTTGTTTTTTTTGAGATAAAATTTATTTAACATACAATTCACACGTTAAAGTGTATAATTCAATGCTTTCTGTATATTACATTAAATTTTAAAAGTTTGTGGTAAAAAAAAAATATATATATATAACAAAATTAGTCATTTTAACCACTTTCAAGGGGACAACTCAGTGGCATTAATTACATCCACAATATTGTGTAACTATCACCGCTATTTCCAAAACTTTTTCATCACCCCAAACAAAAATTCCGTACCTATTCAACAGTAACTGCCTATTCCTCCCTCTCCGCAGCCCCCTTTTAACCTCTAATCTATTTTCTATGAATCTGCCTACCTAGATACTTCATACAAGTGGAATCCTACAATATTTGTCCTCTTGTGTCTGGCATATTTTGCTTAGCATGTTTTCAAGGTTAAGATGTCCATAGCTTAATGCCTAGAACCCGGAAACATGTATGTCACATGGCAGAAGAGAATTAAGGTTGCAGATAAACTGGGGTGGCCAATGCTAATACAGTGAGATTACCCCGGCTCGTTCAGGTGACCCAGTGTTTTCACAAGGGCCTTTTAAGTGTGGAAGAGGGAGGTGGAAGGTCAGTGCTAGAGGGATGCACAGTGAGAAAGACTGGACCAGCCACAGTGGCTTCTAAGATGAGACACAAGCCAAGGAATGCCGATAACCTTTAGGATCTGCAAAAGCAAAGCAAGGAAACGGATTTTCCCCTGGAGCCTCTGAAAGGAATGCAGTCCAGCCAAAACCTTGATGTTAGCCTAGTGAGACCCACTTCAGGCTTCTAATGTCAAACACTAAGATATTAAATAAATCTGTGTTGTTTTAAGCCATCAATTTGGTGGTAATTTGTAGTCATAAGAAACTAACACAGGCCTTAATATTTTCATATGATTTTGAAGTTAAATGTAAAGGATCTGCTCCTCTTTTAATACTAATTAATACTAATACATTATTGTCATAATATAAAACACGTCCTTGGATCAAGGAGCTACCCTTTATCCTATCACATGTCATTTTACCTGGAAATCTACAGACTCTCTCTCTCTCACACACACACACACACACACACACACACACACACACGGACACACACACTCATACCTTTGATTCATTCCTTTATCATTCCTTTATCTTTTGAACAAATTTTTATATTAAGTTTCCATTCATTCCCAGTATTCTGATCTCTTACAGAATAAATTAAGCAAGGACATTTCTCTAACCTCCCCTGCACTCCCCATATCATCTTTCCAGTTCTTGTTGTACGAAGCCTGACCAGAGAATGAGTTCCTGAACCCAGATTCTCACTCAAAAAACAGGGCCATTCAAGGAATTCGGATGCTTCTCCTTCTGAAACCACAAGGGGGAGCACTGTCCACAGAGTAGTGCTTAGTGTCAAAGATGGAGACAGGAAAGAAGTGGAGTTTTGATTCCTTAATTCCTGTTGCAACGACAGGCTCTTACACAACACCACTGATGCAGGTCCACCATGTTCGATGGTCTTCCATGTACCATCCCAGTCTCGGCTGCAGCCTCCTGAAGAATTCTTGTTAAGAGTGAGCTAAGTAGTCACGTAGCCACAAATCCAGAGCCCTGGACCACATAGACCTTCCTTCTCCCAGTGTCCTCCTTTACTTCTTTCAGACCTTATGTATTCAAAATATCAGGTTACTGTTCCTTCCTGAACAACCACTTCCTGGCCACCTCTAATAGTAGGGATTCTAATGTTTCCAAGATTCTCTTCCATCCAGAACCCCCTGACTCCCTCAGCTAGGGGCTTTCTGGCCCCTCTCCCTAGAGCAAAGGAAAACAAAATGCAGAAATAAAAGCAAAAGGTAAATCTCCAGAGTGCGTCCTGTTACACAGAATAACTAGAACATGTATGTTGTTTTAAAAGACAATTCATATATCCCCATTCGGCTAGTTTGTACTATTCTCTCAAAGCAATTGCGTATGTTACCTTTTTCTTTTAATAGACAAATTTTATTTTCTCATTCTGCTGGGTATATAAGGCCAAAGAAGTTTCACAAATAAGGCAACGCTTCCTGTCTTTACTCACCCTGTTCACGAAGGAAAGAGTGTGTAATAGTTGAGACTTTAAATATGTTCTTTTCTCTCTTTTTCACATTGTCCTTGGAAACTGTGGACAAAGAATGCTGTGCCCATCAAGAAATCAGCCTCTGCAGCTGTCCCGAGGGGATTCAGGATGGAGAAACACAGGATGCTGGCCCTAGATAGCTAAGGTGCACATCAAAGGGGTGATTTCAATGAGCCCAGATTCCTGCATCTTCCCATACATAAAAAAGCCCTAAATTCATTAATTTGAGATGTCTGGGTTTGTTATAAAATTACCAATAAGCTTCTGATGTTCAACTACCTGGTTTTGTTTTCTGGGTTTTTTTGCAAAAATTCCTATATATCCTGGCTCCCCCTTCACCTCTTCAGAACAGTCCCTCAGAGCTGTCTGAAAGGCTGTATCCCAGGCTTAAGTCCTCAGGAAGTCCACCAAATAAAACATAATTCTCACCTTTAGGTCGTGGATTTTTTTTTCTGTCCACAAAATCCACAGCTGTAAGTAAATTTTCTTTAGAATTGTCAAGTTTGATTTTCAAAAAGTTAAAGGCATTCTACAAATGTAGAATATATATGTCAAAGATTTATTTATTCACAAGTGAGGGGACATGAAAGGATGATAAAGCTGGTTCCAACAGCATTTGAGAAACAGATTTATATAGTCTGTCTGGGAAAACCTGCTGAAATAGGCTTGCTAGGTTAGAGAAAGGACAGGTTAATGTTCTACAGGGCACTAAAACTGTAACCATTGTGTTTCTCTATTCATTTGCCTCTGAACCAGAAATCTGTGTCCCTACAAATTTACAAGTTAGCATGTAACTTCACGGCGTCTGGGCCAGCCATGATCAACAGTAGATAGTAAAACAAAGTGCATTTCCCTGGAAAATTAAATAATCTTTGACTGGCTTTGTTAAACAATGCACTGAGAACATACACCTTCCTCCTTTTGTTTTGTTTCCAAGCTTTTGGTGAATTTTCTTTTCACAGTTAGGTGGGAAATCTCCTACACCCACTTCACTCTTTCCCCAGGGAGCCCTCTTTCCCAATTAATGTTTTAAGTTTCTACATCTTTGATCTGCTTTCTGTTAATGGGAAACTCATTCACCTAATAATTTTTTAGCATCTTCCATTTGCCAGGCCATGTTCTACATAGATTTCAATAACAGTTAACATGTCACAAAGTGCCTTGATAGCAATAGTGTCATTTTTCTTTGATATTTAAGGAGATACAGGGTAATTCAAGAAGAACTGAACAAATTCAAAAAATTATTACCAGTAACTAGATTTTGTATGAATGTAAAATGGTTATTTTTTTTTTGAATCATTTGATCCTCACAAAAAACCTAGAAGATAGATTTTGCTACAGATCGCAAAACTGAGGCTCAGAGGTCATCTCCTTATGTCACATGAGCAGAAAGGTTTCAAGGCCTCTGCATTTTCCACTGGCTTCACTGCCTGAAGCTATGATTTTTCAAACATTAGGATTGGAGCTTTTCCATTTGAAGTTTAGGTTTATCCTGCCTGTAGTTTCAATCTGTGATTTTTAAAAGAAATTGAAGTGATCGTTCAAAATCGTTTGCTAAATAAAACTTTATAATGGATATTTCTTTAAAATTATAATTAAGGTAAGAGTCCCCCCCTTAAATATCTGCTCTTTCCTGACATCCCTTAAGTCTGTACTTTTCTGTGAGATTTATGGTTCAAGAAAGTTTTAACTATTGTCAATTCAATTAACCTCTCCAGGTGTCCCCCCCAACTGAGGTTTGAGTGTCTGAAAGCCCCTGGAAACAGGCTTTCTGTAAAAAAAAAGAATTATATATAATTATATATATATATATATATATATATATATAGAGAGAGAGAGAGAGAGAGAGAGAGAGAGAGAGAGAGAGAGAGAGGGAGAGAGAGAGAGAGAGAGAGAGGTGTTTCCTTAGATAAAGTAGGTAACAGCTAAAGAAAGAACTAGATTTCCCCAAACTCGGGGGACGATTAAGCGTTTATATCCACTGACTGTCAACGTTAGAACACATAAATGAATGATAGAAGAGAATGTGCACTCAGCATGAGAAGGTTGAGGCTCATCTGTAATTTTACTCACCCCTATGGACCTTACTCATTATGTCAGCTGAGGACGCTGTGAGTCATAAGCTAGATAACGCAAGAGAAAGCTCTCAGTAAAATTTAAACGTGATACAAATGCCAGGTGTTACACACTAGGATGCTCACTCCAGCCCAGTCCACTTCCTTTAGGTCCCTAAGCTTTATGTCTTCCCTCCAGCACAGGAGACCCGCGCGTGCTCCTTCCTGGACCTGGGGCTCCGTCCCCACCGCCTTCTGTTCGCTAACTCCCACTGTCCCTGAGGTCTGCTTAGAGA
This sequence comes from Aethalodelphis obliquidens, assembly GCF_003676395.1. Lineage (NCBI taxonomy): Eukaryota > Metazoa > Chordata > Mammalia > Artiodactyla > Delphinidae > Aethalodelphis > Aethalodelphis obliquidens. The sequence goes on along the minus strand of NW_020838000.1, from coordinate 4,066,041 downwards.
GCACTTCCTCTGGAAATGGTCCTCCGTTCCCAGCTCTCAGCTGGTTGTCCTCTTCTTGCATCAGAATATTTATCTCTGTAGTCTCCTTACTTGCCCATCCCAGCATTAGCTTAAGCTTTCCAGGCAAATACCATATGATATCATTTATATGTGGAATCTAGAATATGACATGAACTTATCTATGAAACAGAAACAGACTCACAGAAGACAAACATATGGTAACCAAAGGGGAAAGTGGCGGGGAGGGATAAATTAGGAGTTTGGAATTAACAGAGATACACTACTATATATAAAATCGATAAATGACAAGGTCCTACTGTATAGCACAGGGAACTGTATTCCATACCCTGTAATAAACCATAATGGAAAAGAATATGAAAATGAATACATATATATAACCAAATCACTTTGCTATACACCAGAAAGTAACACGACAATGTACATCAACTTTACTTCAGTTGAAATAATTAATTAATCTTTCTAAGAGAAGGGGTCACATCTATCTGTATCTCCACCACTTAAGTCAGTTCACATTATACAGCAGTTACTGAATACATATTTGTGAAATGAACTTTAACTGCCTGATGGCATCTCTCTATCTTGTTAAATCTAGACAAAGTGCATTGACCACTGAATACTTCATAAGCAAAATACATGGGTTTTAAATGATATGGTCCCTACTCAAAGGAGTTGAAGTATTAAGATGTATATATGGGGACTTCCCTGGTGGTGCAGTGGTTAAGAATCCTCCTGCCAATGCAGGGGACACAGGTTCAAGCCCTGGTGTGGGAAGATCCCACATGCCACGGAGCAACTAAGCCCGTGCGCCACAACTACTGAGCCTGTGCTCTAGAGCCTGTGAGCCACAACTACTGAGCCCGTGTGCCACAACTACTGAAGATCACGCACCTAGAGCCCGTGCTCCGCAACAAGAGAAGCCACTGCAATGAGAAGCCGGTGCACCGCAACGAAGAGTAGCCCCCGCTCGTCGCAATTAGAGAAAGCCCGCGCGCAGCAACAAAGACCCAATGCAGCCAAAAAAAAAAAAAAAAAAAGATGTATATATGAAAGACAATTACAGAAAAATGAAATCATATTTATGAGCAAGAGGACAATGTATCATATAGACAAGTGGTACCGTGTGTCGTTAAAAAAGAAGGAAGTGTTCTTTAAGAAATAAGAAAGTTGGAGGCATCCTTTCATAATAGCCTTAAATCATTAGTATTCAAAAGTATAAACTCAGACAAACTCCTAACATCATGCTGGGGCCACCCCTGGCAACATGACAACTGCGGGCTGGAGAACACAGAACACGTTTCACGGAGGACGACGTGAAGGAGAACATTCTGTCTACAGTCACTATTTGGCATTGTTTCCATACAGCCTTTGTTGCCAAATGTAAAGGGCGTCATTCTCAGCACATAGTCTTTTTTGTCAGGTCATTATTTTTACACGAGCAAACCTTCCAGTATATTCTCTGTACTAACTGCTTTTTAGTTCCAAACATCCTTCCTGGGAAGGCCCTAGGTCATCAGAACTCCCGATTCACCTCAGTGCCATTGAATTGCTTTGAAACAAATTATTTTCACTGTGGCAAGTGCTGGAAGAAAACCTACAATATATTTGATTCGGGTCATTATTTTGGCAATAGGTCTGAATAAATACATTTATCATTATGGTTTTTAAAATAATTTTATAATCTGACAGAAAAAAAGCTGGCTTGAAAGCCATTCCTTGCTCCAAGGCTTTGGATAAAACAATCACTTTAGAAAACTGTTTTGGGTTTTCTAGGGATATACATTCACACGTATGTCAAAGTGTACATGTGAAATTTTGTTTGTAAATATATATGCATCTATTAAGTTATACACACACACAAGCCACATACATATGATAGATTTTCTATCTGTGTGGCTCATTACTTATGAGCCATCAGTACACACCTGAGATGCCCCAGGATGCTCTGTTTTATAACATCATTGCATAAATATACACGTCAAACTGATAACATCATCCTCAAAGAATGAATTATATTGCCAAAGTAAAGCAACATAAAATGCAACGTCAGAATATTTCCATTAAAAAGAGGTAAAAGTAAAAAAAAAAGTTTATCGCCTAAGCCCAGGTTTGCTCTTCAGAAATGTGGAACAGCCCATCTGTAAATACTGATGTGGGCCCGAGAGTCCCATAACAGATATTTGTTCCTTTCTTAATTCCTTCCCTTCTACCTATAGACCATCTGGAGCTGCTTAAGGAGAAGCAGACTTGTTAGGTCATCATTTAAAACATTGTGTCCCTGACTGAAGTAGTTTGGTCCTTTGTAAATTTGCTTTATGATTAAGAAAAAAAAATCACTGGTGCTAAAAATATGGATTTGCAGACACTCACTGGTACATCAGAGTCTATGGGAGAGAGGGCCTCAGAATTAGTATTTTGGACAAATGTCTGAGGTCAGTATTTCTCAAACTTTAATACACAAACTAACCGCCTGAGGAACTTGTTAGAATGCAGATTCTGATTCAGTGGATCTGTGATCGCACCTGAAAGTCTGCATTTCCAGCAAGCCCCCACGGGATACTGAAGCCACTGGTGAAAGAGCCACACTTTGAGCAGCTAAGACCTCGCTGACGGTCACCATCCGGTCTGATGGCAGTCCCAAAGCATCAGACATTAGCTTGCTTATATACAGTGGAGTCAAAGTATAGGAGTTGGTTTAAAAAAAAAAAAAAAGAAAAGATTTAGGAGGAAGGACCATCTTAACCTGTTGTATTACTGTTCCATACACCCAGGCCGTCATGGTAGAACTAAATACAATCTGACCCCCATTTCTTAATTCAATAGCCTTCTATAACTTAACTGCTATAGTCTATGTAGAAAGATAATTTTTCTGTTTGGTTGATTGTTGGGTTTTGTTGGTCTTTTTGTTTAATTCTCAAAAGGCACCTTTATTTCCTAGTGTCCTTCAGTCCACATGTATCGAGTGCATACCATGTGGAAAGTCAGAGCAATGAACAAGGCACAATCTTTACCCTTCTAAGCAAATGCAGTCTAGTTGGAGAAACAAGATATGGACTGAAATACCTTAATGCAAGGTAAAATGTTACATGGTAACAGAAACACTAGTGCTATGGTTGCAGGGATTCAGAGGAAAGAGAAATTATTTCTGATTGCAGTGTAGGTCAGGGCACAAGATTTGAACCCAGGTCTGTCTGACTCACCATTACCACATCAGAGAAGACACAGGGGCCCAATTGTCAAAGCCACAGAACGCTGACCTTGTCCTCAGGCAACCTGGGCGCTGGCAAAATTTTTGTTTAAGCCTGGCAATCACGGCCCCAAGTTGTGAGTTTAGAAAATAAACCTCAAGTGTGTCCTCAAGACTAACCAGACAGTCTTCTAGGGACAAGGGAATCGCTGTTAAATGAATTTAATTTCAGAACGCTCACTTAACACTCATTTCTCTGCTGTGTAATCTTCATCTGTTGACATCATTCCTCTGAGAAGTATGATTTTTAATTACATATCTTGTAATCCTAAATATTTTAGTTTGTTTAGTCTTTTTAGCGAATTGATAGGAGGCAAAGTTGTCTTGTATCATGTGGGGATTGCGGTCACTTTGTATTGCTCTATTGAATTATGGCATTATTTTTGATTCTGTTACAAAAGACTATGAGGGAATAATATTATTTCTAGAATAATTCAAAATATGCAGAACTAACTAATCTAATTTGGGCAAACCCTTTTGACTCATAATTTGACTTTCATGAGAAGCCTTGAAAATAGTTTCTCAGTTCAAAGGAAGCTATTCTAGGAAGGACAAATTATGAAACAATTTACCAGTTTTATAACTTAGAGAAAAAAAATGTTACTTTTACTCTATATTATGCACCTAAATCTGCATAACTCTAAAAATTATGAAATACAAAAACTGTATATGAAATACAGAACTGTATGTTTTTGTGCATGAAGCAATATATATTTATGGAAGAAAATATATGCAGAATTTTTATTGCAGAAGGGCTAGATGTCAAAACATCTCAGCAACAAGATGATATATTTTGACAATGGTTATTTATGGTTCACCAGTATACTGAGATAAAGCAGAAGGCTTACATTTTCAAAAGCAATGTCCCCATTCTCTTCCCAAATTAATCATCTTTAGAGTGTTCCAAATAATAGACATATGTTTGATTTTGACAATGTTGATAGTGCGGTTTTCCTATAACCGTATGTTCATCAAGTAAAGTTACCTGTCAAAAAGAATAGCAGTTGGAAGACTAATTCCATCACGTATAATGGGTAAATCATCATACTGATGGTTCACAAAAAAATGCCATTCATACTTTGGCTTTAGAGCTGAGTTCTGGGACATCTTACCATTGTGAAGGACACTTAGCTTATACGCTTTAACATCCTTAAAAGAAAGATGACAAGAGCTTGTGCCAATGTGGAGGAGCATCAAAAAACAGACTTGGCTCAGAACGCTCAGTTAAAGTGCTCAGAAATTACATTATTCCCAGTAGATGCTCAATAAACATCTGTTGATGGAACAACCTTATGCCAGCTTTATACTGAAAACAGTGTTTCCAGCAACTGTGCGTAAGCCAGGTCCTCATTCTGCTGCATGGCTCTTGTTGACTCTGCACATCTCTCTGCCAAATGCACAAGGAAGCATTCCTAGTGAAGTAGAAACCCCTCCAACACCGTCAGTGTAAGTGATGACTCGACTTACACACTGATGAAGATAGTCCTAAGCTGCCCTACAAAGAAAAGGGAATTATGATAAAGCCACAGAAACCAACAAGGCACTGTTGTTGTTTTTTTTAACATCTTTATTGGAGTATAATTGCTTTATAATGGTGTGTTAGTTTCTGTTGTATAACAAAGTGAGTCAGCTCTACGTATACATATATCTCCATACCTCTTCCCTCTTGCATCTCCCTCCCACCCTCCCTATCCCACCCCTCTAGGTGGTCACAAAGCACCGAGCTGATCTCCCTGTGCTATGCGGCTGCTTCCCGCCAGCTATCTATTTGACATTTGGTAGTGTATATATGTCCATGCCACTCTCACTTCGTCCTAGCTTCCCCTTTCCCTTCCCTGTGTCCACAAGTCCATTCTTTATGTCTGTGTCTTTATTTCTGTCCTGCCCCGAGTTTCTTCAGAACCATTTCTTTCTTTTTTTTTTTAGATTCCATATATATGTGTTAGCATACGGTATTTGTTTTTCTATTTCTGACTTACTTCACTCTGTATGACAGACTCTAGGTCCATCCACCTCACTACAAATAACTCAATTTCATTTCTTTTTATGGCTGAGTAATATTCCACTGTATATATGTGCCACATCTTCTGCATCCATTCATCAGTCAATGGACACTTAGGTTGCTTCCATGTCCTGGCTATTGTAAAAAGAGCTGCAATGAGCATTGTGGTACATGACTCTTTTTGAAGTATGGTTTTCTCAGGGTATATGCCCAGTAGTGGGATTGCTGGGTTGTATGGTAGTTCTATTTTTAGTTTTTTAAGGAACTTCCATACTGTTCTCTATAGTGGCTGTATCAACTTACATTCCCACCAACAGTGCAGGAGGGTTCCCTTTTCTCCACACCCTCTCCAGCATTTATCATTTGTAGATTTTTTCATGATGGCCATGAGACCTAATGAAACTTAAAAGATTTCGCACAGCAAAGGAAACCATAAACAAGACGAAAAGACAACCCTCAGAATGGGAGAAAATATTTACAAATGAAGCAACTGACAAAGGATTAATGTCCAAAATTTACAAGCAGCTCATGCAGCTCAATATCAACAAAACAAGCAACCCAATCCAAAAATGGGCAGAAGACCTAAATAGACATTTCCCCAAAGAAGATACACAGGTTGCCAACAAACACATGAAAGGATGCTCAACATCACTAATCATTAGAGAAATGCAAATCAAAACGACAGTGAGGTATCACCTCACACCAGTAAGAATGGCATTACCTTTTTAAATCCCCTTTGTAACAAATGTCCCAAAGAAAGAGTGTGAGAGAAATAGAAAACTCACAGAGAAGGTAAAATCGTATCAATGGCTATTTCTACCATATACAGCTAAATGTAGGAGGAATTATTTTTCCTCAAAAAAGTCTCCCTTAGCAGAGGAGTGACCTTTATTTAAGTCTTTATGAAGTTGTAATGATATCTGGGCAAGCTTTCTGAATTGCTTTATTTTTATAGAACAAAACTTTGGGGAAGATACATTACCATAAAATAACACCAATTGATGGTAGTTTTAATGTTTGTAGAGGTCACTTGACAGAATCAGTAAAAAAAGATTTTAAAATTTAGCAATTATAATATTAGTAATTAGTATTATGATTGCATTATTGGATATAAGTGTAAAGAAGCTTTTCAACAATCACTTTAAAAGGCATTATAATAATAAGAGTTACTGAGAGGCAGAGTCAAGATGGCCATGTGGGAAGATGCCGAGTTAATGTCACCCCACAACTAGGGCACATACTGTCACTGGTTGGGGACCCTGACATCCAAGGAGATATGAGGAACCCCCAAGTGAGACAGTAGGACGTGGGGGGACTGAGAGGTGAGGAGAAGTGGAGGCCAGACAGGATGGGCACCCCTGAGACCAGGGAGACAGGTGGGAGGGAGTGGGAGAGGAGCAGAGGGCATTTGCCCCACCACTCGAGCCCAGGAGGCCTGCTGGGTTCCCAGATGAGGTCCCCCACCCTCTGAGACAAGGGATTGGGGGCATGCCTAGGCCCCTTCTGTTCCTTGAGCCTAAGCCCCACCCTCCACAGCCCCCAGGGCCTTTTCCAGCCCTGTGGGTCCTAAGCATAGGCCCCACCCTCCACAGCCAAGGCCTTTCCCACCTTTTTTCTTCTTTCTTTTTTATTTCCTTTTCCCTCCTCCTCTTTTTTACTACTGTGGTACTGATGTACCTTCTGGTTATTGATTTATCTATATTTTTATTTTTATATTCTTTCTAACATATCTGTTAGTTTCCTAGTCTAATTTTATTTTTTTCTTTTCTTTCTTTTCTTTTTTTTTTTTTGCCACCCCAGGCAGCTTGAGAGATATTGGTTCATGAGCCCAGGCTTGGGCCGAAGCTCCTGCAGTGGGAGCTCTGAGTCCAAACCACTGGACTAACAGAGAACCTCAGACCCCAGGGAACATTCATCAGAGTGACGTCTCCTGAGGTCCTCATCTCAGCACCAAGACCCAACTCTACCCAACAGCCTACAAACTCCAGTGTTGGAAGCCTTGGCCAAACAACCAGTAAGACAGGAACACAATCTCACTCACAAAAAAAAAAAATAAAAAAGAGACAGCAAAAAAATATGTCACACATGAAGGAACAAGGTAAAAAAACTACAAGACCAAATAAATGAAGAGGAAATAGGCAATCTACCTGAAAAAGAATTCAGAGTAATGATAGTAAAGATGATCCAGAATCTTGGAAACAGAATGGAGGCACGGACTGAGAAAATACAAGAAATGTTTAACAAAGATCTAGAAGAACTAAAGAACAAAAAAAACAGAGATGAAGAACACAGTAACTGAAATGAAAAATACTCAAGAAGGAATCAATAACAGAATAAAGAAAAAAGAACGAAAAAGTGAGCTGGAAGACAAAGTGGTGGAAATAACTGCTGAGGAACAGAATAAAGAATGAAAAGAATTGAAGACATTCTCAAAGACCTCTGGCACAACACTAAATGCACAAACATTCGAATTATAGGGGTCCCAGAAGAAGAGGAGAAAAGGAAAGGGTCTGACAACATATTTGAAGAGATTATAGTGGAAAACTTCCCTAACATGGGAAAGGAAATAGTCACCCAAGTCCAGGAAGCACAGAGAGTCCCATACATGATAAACCCTAGGAGAAACACACCAAGACACATATCAATCAAACTAACAAAAATTAAATTCAAAGAAAAAATATTAAAAGCAGCAAGGGAAAAACAAAAAATAACATACAAAGGAATCCCCATATGGTTATCAGATGATTTTTCAGCAGAAACTCTGCAGGTCAGAAGGGAGTGGTAGGATATACTTAAAGTGATGAAAGAGAAAAACCTACAACCGAGATTATTCTACCCAGCAAGGATCTCATTCAGATTCGACAGAGAAATCAAAAGCTTTATAGACAAGCAAAAGGTAAGAGAATTCAGCACCACCAAAGCAGCTTTACAACAGCTTTACAACAAATGCTAAAGAAACTTCTCTAGGAGGGAAACACAGAGAAGAAAAAGACCCACAAAAACAAATGCAAACAATTAAGAAAATGGTAATAGGAACATACGTATCGATAATAGTCTTGAATGTAAATAGATTAAATGCCTCAACCAAAAGACACAGACTGACTGAATGGATACAAAAACAAGACCCATATATACGCTATCTACAAAAGACCCAGTTCAGACCTAGGGACACACACAGACTGAAAGTGAAGGGATGGAAAATGATATTCCATGCAAAAGGAAATCAGAAGAAAGCTGAAGTAGCAATACTTGTATCAGATAAAATAGACTTTAAAATAAAGACTATTACAAGAGATAAGGAAGGACACTACTAATGATCAAGGGATCAAGCAAAGAAGAAGATATAACAATTATAAATGTTTATGCATCCGACACAGGAGCACCTCAATACATAAGGCAAATGCTAACAACCATGAAAGGAGAAATTTGACAGTAACACAGTAATAGTAGGGGACTTTAACACTCCACTTACACCAATGGACAGATCATCCAGACAGAAAATAAATAAGGAAACACAAGCTTTAAATGACACAATAGACCAGATAGATTTAATTCATATTTATAGAACATTTCACCCAAAAGTGACAGAATACACTTTCTTCTCAAGTGCACATGGAACATTCTCCAGGATAGATCACATCTTGAGTCACAAATCAAGCCTCGGTACATTTAAGAAAACTGAAATCATATCAGGCATTTTTTCTGACCACAATTCTATGAGATTGGAAATCAATTACAGGAAAAAACCTGTAAAAAACCACAAATACATGAAGGCTAAACAGTGCACTACTAAATAATCAAGAGATCACTGAAGAAATCAAAGAAGAAATAAAAAACTACATAGAAACAAATGACAACGAAACACGATGACCCAAAACCTATGGGATGCAGCAAAAGCAGTTCTAAGAGGGAAGTTTATAGCAATTCAATCTCACCTCAAGAAACAAGAAAAATCTCAAATAAACAATCTAACCCTACACTTAAAACAACTAGAGAAAGAAGTACAAAGAAAAGCCAAAGTCAATAGAAGGAAAGAAATCATAACAATAAGAGCAGAAATAAATGAAACAGAAATGAAGAATACAATAGCAAACATCAATAAAACTAAAAGCTGTTTCTTTAAGAAGAGAAACCAAATTGATAAACCCTTAGCCACACTCATCAAGAAAAAAGGGAGAGGATGCAAACCAATAAAATTAGAAATGAAAAATCACAACTGACACTGCAGAAATACAAAGGATTATAAGAGACTACTACAAACAACTATATGCCAGTAAAATGGACAGCCACAAAGAAATGGACAAATTCTTGGAAAGGTGCAATTTTCTAAGACTGAACCAGGAAGAATTAGAAAATATAAACAGACCTATCACAAGTAATTAACTTGAAACCATAATTAAAAATTTTCCAACAAACAAAAGTCCAGGACCAGATGGCTTCACAGGCAAATTCTATCAAGCATTTAGAGAAGAGCTAACACAGATACTTCTCAAACTCTTCCAAAAAGTTACAGAGGGAGAAACACTCCCAAATTCATTCCATGAAGCCACCATCACCCTGATACCAAAATGAGAAAAAGATATCACAGAAAAAGAAAATTATAGACCAATATCATTGATGAACATAGATGCAAAAATCCTGAACAAAATATTAGCAAACAGAATCCAACAGCACATTAAAAGGATCATACAACATGATCAACTGGGATTTATCCCAGGGATGCAAGGATTACTCAATACACACAAATCAATCAATGTGGTACAACACATTAACAAATTAAAGAATAAAAACCATATGATCATCTTAATAGATGCAGAAAAAGCTTTTGACAAAATTCAACACCCATTTATGGTAATAACTCTCCAGAAAATGGGCATAGAGGGAACTTACCTCAACACAATAAAGGCCATATATGACAAACCCACAGCCAGCATCATACTCAATGGTGAAAAACTGAAAGCATTTCCTCTAAGATCAAGAACAAGACAAGGATGTCCACTCTCACCACTCTTATTCAACATAGTTTTGGAAGTCCTAGCCACGGCAATCAGAAAATAAAAAGAAATAAAAGGAATACAAATTGGAAAAGAAGAAGTAAAACTGTCACTGTTTGCAGAGAAAATGATACTATACATAGAAAATCTTAAAGATGCCACCAGAAAACTACCAGAACTAATCAGTGAATATGGTAAGGGTGCAGGATACAAAATTAATGCACAGAAATCTCTGGCATTCCTACACGCCAACAATGAAAAAATAGAAAAAGAAGTTAAGGAAACACTCCCATTTACCACTGCAAAAAAAAGAATAAAATACCTAGGAATAAACCTGTCTAAGCAGGCGAAAGACTTGTACTCAGAAAACTATAAGACACTGATGAAAGAAATCAAAGATGACATAAGCAGATGGAGAAATATACCATGCTCTTGCATTGGAAGAATAAATATTGTGAAAATGACTATACTACGCAAATCGATCTACAGATTCAGTGCAATCCCTATCAAATTACCAATGGCATTCTTCACAGAATTAGAACAAAAAAATTTACAATTCGTATGGAAACACAAAAGACCCCATATAGCCAAAGCAATTTTGAGAAAGAAAAATGGAGTTAGAGGAATCAGGCTCCCTGACTTCAAAGAATACCACAAAGCTACAGTAATCAAGATAGTATGGTACTGGCACAAAAACAGAAATATAGATCAATGGTACAGAATAGAATGCCCAGAGAAACCCACACACATACGGGCACCTAATTTATGACAAAGGAGGCAAGAACATGCAATGGAGAAAAGACAGCCTCTTCAATAAGTGGGAAAACTGGGCAGTTACATGTAAAAGAATGTAGAACACTACCTAACACCATACACAAAAATTAACTCCAAATGGATTAAAGACTTAAATAAATTAGACCAGACACTACAAAACTCTTAGAGGAAAACATAGGAAGAACACTCTTTGACATAAATCACAGCAAGATCTTTTTTGATCCACCTCTTGAGTAATGGAAATAAAAACAAAAATAAACAAATGGGACCTAATGAAACTTAAAAGCTTTTGCACAGCAAAGGATACCATAAACAAGACAAAAAGACAACCCTCAGAATGGGAGAAAATATTTGCAAATGAAGCAACAAAGGATTAATCTCCAAAACACACAAACAGCTCATGGAGCTCAATATCAAAAAAACCCCAAACAGTCCATTTAAAAAATGGGCAGAAGACCTAAACAGACATTTCACCAAGGAAGACAGACAGATAGGCAATAGGCACATGAAAAGATGCTCAACATCACTAATTATTTGAGAAATGCAAATCAAAACTACAAGGAGGTATCACCTCATGCTGGTCAGAATGGCCATTATCAAAGTATCTAGAAACAATAAATGCTGGAAAGGGTGTGGAGAAAAGGGAACCCTCCTGCACTGTTGGTGGGAATGTAAATTGATACAGCCACTATGGAGAACAGTATGGAGGTTCCTCATAAAACTAAAAATAGAACTGCCATATGACACAGCAATCCCACTACTGGGCATATACACTGAGAAAACCATAATTCAAAAAGAGTCATGTGCCACAACGTTCATTGCATCACTATTTACAATAGCCAGGACATGGAACCAACCTAAATGTCCATTGAAAGATGAATGGATAAAGAAGATGTGGCACATATATACAATGGAATATTACTCAGCCATAAAAAAATGAAATCGAGTTATTTGTAGTGAGGTGGATGGGCCTAGAGTCTGTCATACATAGTGAAGTAAGTCAGAAACAGAAAAACAAATACCGTACGCTAACACATATATATGGAATCTAAAAAAACAAAAAAAGGTACTGATGATCCTAGTTGCAGGGCATGAATAAAGATACAGACATAGAGAATGGACTTGAGGACACAGGGTGGGAGGGGGAAGCTGGGGCAAAGTGAGAGTAGCATCGACATATATACACTACCAAATGTAAAATAGTTAGCTAGTGGGAAGCAGCAGCGTAGCACAGGGATCAGTTCGGTGCTTTGCAATGACCTAGAAGGATGGGATAGGGAGGGTGGGAGGGAGGCTCACGAGGGAGGGGATATGGGGACATGTGTATGCATGTGGCTGATTCACTTTGTTGTACAACAGAAATTAACACAGTAGTTTGAACCACTTACACTCTGATAAAGATCCATTAAAAAAAAAAAGGCTCAAAGATAGGTGTTCTATCTCAGATTAATGGCTATTCTCAAAGCTTTTGCTACCGAATATAGTCATTTCTTTCATCATTAAGTATACAATAAGCACATCCTTATTGTTTCAGCTACTTCTCTATTCCTGAAAGCTCATTTTATAACTAAAAATATTCAGACAAAAATAAATAAATAAATAAGTAGTTACTTTGTGAAAACCATGTATATCTACCCACAGTAAGAAAGGGTAAATAATAATGATACTGATATACACATGGGTTCTTGTAGCATAGCATCACTATCTCAATTTAGAGAAAAGTGAAAACCACAGGGCAGTCCCAGATGGTGGCATGGAAAGATCCTGAACTCACCTCTTCCCCTGGACATGCCAAATGTATAGTTGCATATGGAAAAATGTCCTCTGAAAAAGGAATGAAATCAGGCTTTACTGCTCCTGCACAGCAAAGGATAAAAGGACCATATCAAGATGGACAGCAGAGGCAGAGGCAGAGATGTGGACTCATCCAAACCCCACCCCCATGTGGTGACCCACAACAGGGAGGGATCTCACAAGTCTGAGCTTCTCCCAGGGAAGAGAGGGCTTTGTGCCCTGCATCAGGCATCCCAACTCTTGGGACCTGCACCAGAGAGACGAACCCCCTTACGTTTGGTTTAGAAAACTGTTGGGGCTTCTGTCCAGGGGACCCAGAGGGCCGTTGGGAACTGGGATTCTCCTTTTAAAGGGCTTCCTGTGATCTCAATCACTCTAGAACCCAATGCAAAAGCAGCAGTTTGAAAAGCACTTAGTCTATGTGGAGGAGATTCATTTGCTAATCTTAAAGCATCTGCTGGAGGGGCAGGGGAGATTTGAGACTCTCTTTGGAGACAGAGGTGCTGGAGGATGACATAATTGTCCTCTCCATCTACCTGCCACCACAGGTGGGTATGCAGATGCAGCACATTCCTGCTGCCTTGCTAAGGCAGGCTGCTGCAGCACTCAACCCCTCCCTGGCCGGGGCCAGCAAGCACAAGAGGTCACAGCATTCTCCTGGTCCCTTGCTAAAGCTGCTATATATACAAAGAATCTTTGTGCTAAAGCTGGTGGGTGTGTGCAGTCAAGGCATTTTCTCACTGCCTTAATAAAGTCAGCAGGTGTGCCAGCTGCCTCACTAAAGCAGGTGGGCATGTGCAATCCACACAGGGGATGCCTCTTGATCACCTAGCTCTGGTGGCCAAAGGGGCTTGAGTTTTGGGGCTCCAAAGGACAGTAACAATTGGAAAGACAGTTCTTGGCAAGCTACCACCTGCCCAAACAAAAAGAAAGCTCGGGTAGCGATACTCAGACAAAATAGACTTTAAAACAAAGACTGTGATAAAAGACAAAGAAATGCATTAAATAATAACAAAGGGGTAAATCCAACAAGAAGATACAATATTTGTAAGTATATATGCACCTAATGTAGGAGCACCAACATATATAAAGCAAATATTAACAGGCCTAAAGGGAGAAACTGACAGAAATACAATACGAGTAGGGAAATTTAACAATCCATACATCAATGGATAGATCATCCAGACAGAAAACCAACAAGGAAACATTGGCATTAAGCAACACATTAGATCAGATATACTTAACAGATGTATATAGAACAGTCCACCCCAAAGCAGCAGAATATCCATTCTTCTCAAGTGGACATGGAACATTCTCCAAGATAGGTCACATGTTAGGCCACAAAACAAGTCTCAATAAAATTTAAGAAGACTGAAATCATATCAAGCATCTTTTCTGATCACAGTGTTATGAAACTTGAAATTAACTGCAAGAAGAAAACAAAAAAAAAATCACAATTTGTGGAGATTAAATAACATGCTACTGAACAACCATTGGGTGAACAAAGAAATCAAAGGAGAAATTAAAAATTACCTAGAGACAAGTAAAAATGGAAATATGACATGTCAAAATCTATGGCATGCAGCAAAAGAAGTTCTAAGAGGAAAGTTCATAGGAATACAGGTCTACCTTGAGAAAAATCTCAAATAAATAAACAATCTAACTTTACACCTAAAGAAACTAGAAAAAGAGGAACAAACAAAGCTTAAAGTTAGCAGAACGAAGGAAATAATAAAGATCAGAGGAGAAATAAATGAAATAGAGAATAAAAAGACAATGGAAGAGACCAATGAAATTAAGAGCTGGTTCTTGGAAAAGATCAAATCGACAAGCCTTTAGCTAGCCTCTCCAGTCAAAAAAGGAAGAATGCTCAAATTAAAATCAGAAAAGAAAGAAAAGTTACAACTCATACCACAGAAATACAAAGGATCATAAGAGCCTACTACAAACAACTATATGGCAACAAATTGGACAACCTAGAAAAAAATGGATAAATTCTTAGAATTATACAATCTTCCAAGACTGAATCAAGAAAAACTAAAAAAATCTAAATAGATCAAATACTAGTAAGAAAATTTAATCAATAATCATAAACCTTCCAATAAACAAAAGTCCTGGACCAGACAGCTTCACTGGTGAATTCTACCAAACATTCAAATATTTAATACCTATCTTTCTCAAAATCTTCCAAAATATTGAAGACGAGTGAATGTTTCGAACAAATTTTACGAGGCCAACATAGCACTAATACCAAAGCCAGATGAGGACACCACAAAAGAAAGAAAGAAAGAAAGAAAATTACAGTCCAATATCCCTGCTGAACATAGATGCAAAAATCCTCATCAAAATATTAGCAAACTGAATTCAACAATACATTAAAAGCATCATACACCATGATCAAGTGGAATTTACTCCAGGGAAGCAAAGATTGTTGAACATATGCAAATAAATCAACCTGATACACTACATTAACAAAATGAAGGGTAAAAAATCATAGGATCATGTCAATAGATGCAGGAAAATATCTGACAAAATTCACCATCCATTTATGGTAAAAACTCTCAACAAAGTGGGTGGATGTAGAGGGAATGTACTTCTACATAATAAAGGCTATATATGACAAGCCCACAGCTAACATCATTCTCACTGGTGAAAAGCTGAAAGCATTTCCTCTGAGATCGGAAACAAAACAAGGATGCCCATGCCACCCACTTTTATTTAACATAATACTGGAAATCCTTGCCAGAGAAGTTAGGCAAGAAAAATAAATAAAAGGCATCCAAATTGGAAAGGAAGAAGTAAAACTCACTTTTTGCAGATGACATGATTTTATATATAGAAAACCCTACAAGATGCCACCAAAAACTTAGAACTAATAAGCAAATTCAGTAAAATGAAATGGTACAAAATCAATATACAAAAGTCAATAGTGTTTCTGTACACTAACAAATAACAACTATCAGAGAGAGAAATTAAGAAAACAATTCTGTTTACAATTGCATCCAAAAAAAAAACAACCCTAGGGATTAATTTAATCAAGGAGGTGAAAGACCTGTACACCATACATGTAAAAGAATAAAGGTAGACCACTCTGTCACACCATACACAAAAATCAACTCAAAATGGATTAAAGATTGAAAATAAGACCTAAAACCATAAAACTCCTAGAATAAAATGTAAGCAGTAAGCTACTTTACATCTGTCATGGCAATGAATTTTTGGATCTGACTCCAAAAGCAAAGGCAATAAAAGCAAAAATAAACAAGTAGATAAAACACATAGACAACTACATAAAACTAAAAAGGTCTGCACAGCAAGAGAAACCATCAACAAAATGAAAAGAAAACCCACTGAATGGGATAAAATATTTACAAATCATACATCTGATAAGGAATTAATATCCAAAATATATAGAGAATTCCAAAAAATAGCAAAAAATAAAAATCCCACAAATAATCAAATTAAAATATGGACAGAGGATTTGAATAGATATTTTTCCAGAGAAGACATACAGATGGCCAACAGGCACATGAAAACATGCTTAACATCACTAATTATTAGGGAAACGCAAATCAAAACCATGAGATATCACCTCATACCTGTTAGAATGGCTATTATCAAATAGACAAGAAATAACAAACGTTGGCAAAAATGCGGAGAAAATGGAAGCCTAGCACATTGCTGGTGGGAATGTAATTTTGTGCAGCCACCATGGAAAACAGCATGGAGGTTCCTCAGAAAATTAAAAATAGAACTACCATATGATCCAGCAGTTCCACTTCTCAATATTTATCCAAAGAAAATGAAAACACTAATTCAAAAAGATATCTGCACCCCCATGTTCATTGTAGCATTATTTACAGTAGCCAAAATATGGAAACAGCCTAAGTCTCCATTAATGGATGAATGGATAAAGAAGTATATATATATATATATATATATATATATATACACACACACATACATACTAGGGAATACTACTTGGCTATTAAAAAAGAACTAAACCTTGACGAATTAAATGAGTGGACCTAAAGGGAATTATGTTAAGCAAAATAAGTCAGACAGAGAAAGACACATACCATATGATTTCATTTATATGTGAACCTAAAAAACAAAACAAAAGAGCAAAATAAAACCAAAATCATAGATACAGAGAACAGATGGTGGTCGCTGGGGACAGGGAGTGGGTGAAAAGGATGTTGGGGTCAAGAGATACAAACTTCTAGTTATAAAATAAATACGTCATGGGAATGTAAAAAAGAAGTATGAAAACCGTGCTCTTACACTGTAAAACAGCTAGATGAATGTCACGACTTTTTAATTTTTAAAATTGCTTTAAAAATTGCATGTAAAAGTTGGAATAAAATTGTTTTTGAAATGTGACACTGGAAAAGGCAATATTCAAAACTGCTACTAATGTATGTAATATTAAATATGCATATGTAACTAAGTGAATTAAATATTATATTAATGTAAAGAGTCCATCTACATTACTTAAAGTTTATATTTCCATGAGAGCAGAGATATTTGTATATTTTGTTTACTGTTGGATACCATGTGCATCAGACAGTGATTGGCATATACTGGGCATTCAATAGATGTTTATTGAATGAGTAAATATAATTAGCTGAAAAATCTCCTTTAATCTCTCACTTGGAATAGGGTGAATTTACTTATGCTCAGGATATCATTATATTGAAACATATATAGTAGCCCCATACTTTTGTTGAGTTTGAGGTGTGGATTCATGAGGGAACAAAAATGAAAATATCTTCACACTGCTTAAGATCTGTTTGTGCTGGTATCTGTACTGAGTATTATTTCTTAATCTCTCTTTTAAAATGTTAGTACCATTCTCAAAACACCTAGGTCCCCTTACTACAAAACATAGCGTGAATTAAACCAATAAAATTTATTGGGTAGAACATATGTATTTTATAGGCAAAAACTGCAGAAGTAGATAACACGAGCCCTTCAAAGTTTATTATTTTTTCTTTCTCTGTTGTTTTAATGAAGGACAGTGAATTTTTCTAGTGTATGGAAGCACTGACAAATAAATGTGTTGTGACTAGGCCTATCTGCTTGATCGGTTTGGAAGGGTTGCCTGCTGACTACTAAAATTAATGAAGTGAAACAACTCCTAGGACAACTTCAGGGAAGAATAAAATGTTCTGAGCTATACAGTTTCCTCACCAGTAATAAAAAAGGAATTGGAATAAGTACTTTATAAAGACCATTTTAGCTCTAAAATTTCCATACTGCTACTTGTCAGCATTTCAGTGTATGTAAAATGAGATTCTTCGTATAATTTGCTTGTTGTGTCTTGTACTTTGAGCACTTACCTGCTTTGAGATTATCCTTTACCCTAATTAAGGATGGATGAGTCATTTGCACCAAAAGCCAATTACTATACAGCCACCCTTACAAGAAGCCTGTGGTATTTCTTTGCATTACACAAGCTATAGAGGGTCCTGACTGCTCAACTCTCTTGTGCATTCAGTTAGCATGTCCTTCAGCATTAGTAATTGTCAGAATTGAGCAAGGCTGGAATTCCATGTAGTCCCTGAAATGACTGTTCTTTTATATTGAACTGCTTCCAGGGTGCCAGTCTTGCAGTAGGCTCCTATGGAGTGAATACCTACTTTGCCCTAAGGAAAGTTCTATGCACCGTGGGGAATCCAAAAAAAGGCAGGCACAGTCTTGAGCAATATATTCTGGGACTGGAGTTTCTCTTTTCGTATTTGTTTCTCTTTGGTTTTTAGAATGTCAGTAACGTCCATACACACAGAGACGCAATAGGGAGCACACTGCATCGAGTAACATGCTAGGGCTCTGGAGGAAGAACTCTTGAATTGGTTGGGAAACTTACACTAAATGAACACTAGGATCTCTTCCAACTCTACAATTTCACGATACTTTCCCTTTACACTTTCTTAAATAATAAAAAACTCATGCATCCATACATGAAGAAGCTGTGTCACATTTCAGTGCTTTGGTCTGTGTTTTTGTACTGGCAGTGTCTCCCCATACCTTCTTTCATGGCAACATGTATACACACATATTGTAGCACTCTTCATTTTCTTGACCACGGGTTAACTTTTTTTTTATATATAAACCTTTGTATACTCATAGCTTAGTTGGTTGCCCACTAAATTTATGTTGAATGGAACTTTAGAAATTCTGACATCTAATACAAAATGCAGTCAAAATCTCTCATTTAGCAGTTAAAATCCATACTCGATTCCATTCTGACTGCTATGGGGTCTACAAAAAAAAAAAAAAAAGTCACCCAGGGACTGGGAATTATGATCCAGTACAGTGTGTTTGAAGGCCTTTTTGGAAGAAAATAAAGCCATTTTCTATTTGTACATTTCGAATTCAATGTCTATTTGATAAACCAATTTTAGCAATGGTTGTTGCCGTGGTGGTTGTGATGGTTGGTGGTGTTCCTGTTGTTTCTGTTATTGCTAGTCATAATATCTGTTTCTAGGTCTATTTTCTTCTACTTCTTTAAAGGCAGAAAACGTTTTCGGTTTGTAACCTTATAACCTAACAAGAGGCCAAGTTAAGTGTCCATTTTTAAAAATTTCTCTCTAAATATCTCATGAAACAGAGTGTGAATACATTTTTTCCCCTACAGCATCCTTAGCTTTTTAAAAAAGAAGGATTCATTCATTCATTCATTCACAAACATGTATTGTTTGCAGAGTATATGCCAGGCAGTATGCAAGACACTCGAGTGCAATTGTAAACTGAAGAAATATGATCACTGACCCCATGGACCCTGACATCCACTAGGAAATACAGGAAGTTCCTAGACGCCTACCTGGGCACATAGTGGGAACAGAGATGAGCAGGGTCTGTCAGAGCACCTAGAAGGGGCACTTAAAACACATGGCAGTATTAGGTTTAGTGGAGGGACCATTAAAGCTAAAATATTTATTATCAGGCCATTTGCAGAGAAAGTTTGCTAACCCCCGAGCTAGAGGATTGGCAAGGCTAACGGTCCAACACGGCCTCACTCACATGTCTGGCGTCTGTCTGGGTATTGGTTGAGTTGCATCCCTTTTCTTCTCCATCACTCTCATCATTCAATAGATTAGACTAGGCTTCCTCAGAACACAGTGGTCTCAGGATTTCATGAGTGGGAAGGCAGAAGTTGCAAGAAGCTTCAGAACTCAACCCAAACTTTCATCACTATCAGAGTAAGACTCAAGACCAGCCCAGTTTCAAGAAGTTGGACAAATAAACTTTTATTAGTTAATGGGTGGAGTGGAAATACTGTTTCCATGCCCCTCTGCACTGCTGTATTACCCTGTAAGTGCTGTTTTAGTTGCATCCCATAAATTTTGATAGGCTGTGTTTTTATTATTTTAACAATCTGCCCCATTCAAGAATAAAATGCCTGTATCTTGATTGGGGTATAATTATACCAGTGTATAGTTTTGTCTAAATTCATCAAGCTGTACACTTAAAATGTGTGCATTTAATATAATCAAATTATACCTCAATAAAGTCTAATGGGACCATGGGACCAGAGAGCTAAGAAGCGACTGAATGTATCTGTCAGGGTTCTCCAGGGAAACACAAAAAGAGATTATATATAAGCGTGTGTGTATTCATAATCATACATTGTATGTATCACATACATATATTTATGTATATGTATATATACTCATGTAGAGAATGATTTATTTTAAGAAATTGGCTCATGCAATTGTGGAGGCTAGCAAGTTTGAAATCTGTAGGGCAGACTGGCAGACTGGAAACTCAGGCAGGAGGTGGTGCTGCAGTTTTGAGGGTAAAAGTTCTTTTTCTCTGGGAAACTTCCTGTTTTTGCTCTAAAGGCCTTCAACTGATTGGATGAGGCCCACCCATATTGTCAAGTTCATTTTACTTACAATGACTTGACTGCAGGTGCTAATCACAGCAATACCTAGACTAGTCTTTGATTAACATAGCCCAGCCAAGTTGGCACATCTCATGGTACATGCCTGTAACATATACACATTGATACTTCTATTTTACATAAAGCCAAAAATTATCTTTTTGCCCTTACTAACAAAAGCCGGTTTAAAATTAGCCCCTTAAAAACTATTTTTATGCATTTGTAATTTTATGTGAGGTGTAGCTAACTTTTAACAAAGACTTCTTTCCTTTTCTATTAGGTTATACCCTGAATCATCATAGAGATCTTGGTTTCTTATGGAAAACCAGTCTAACTGATATTTCTGTGAGCCACTAATAAAAAAAACCCAAAAAACAAAAAGCAAAAAAACACCTACTCTGAACAACTAGACAGAAAAATCAGTGAGGCTATAGAAGACGTGAATACCACCACCAACCAACCTGACCTAACTGACATACATAGAACCTTCCACTAACACAGCAGAATATATAATGCATACTATTTTCGAACAAGTATTGAATATTCTTTAGGGTAGACCATAGACTAGGCAATAAAACAAGTCACAGTATTTTTAAAGAGGGTTTAAATCATGCAAAGAATGTTCTCTGACTACCATGGAATAAAATTATGAATCAACAATGAAAGAAATCTGAGAAATCCTCAACTATCTGAAAATTAAAAACCATAGTTGTAAATTACTAATATATCAAAGAAGAAATCACAAGGGAAAATTTTGAAATACCAAACTAAATATAAACACAACTGAACAAAAATAAGTCATATTAATATTTACGAAATGCAGTTAAATCAGTGTGTAGAGGTAATGTTATATCATTAAACACATATTAGACTGGAAGAATATAATCTAGACTTGCTTCTTAAGAAGCTAGCCAAAAGAAAAGAAAATCGAAGCCAAAATAAAAAAATAAAGATCAGAACAGAAATCAGTAAGATACAAAACAGAAAACAATAAAGAAAATCAGTGAAACCAAAATTTAGTCCTTTGAAAAGCAAAATTAATAAAATTTTATCTACACTGACCAAGAAAAAGAGAGATGATACAAATTACCAAAATTAGGAATTAAAAAAAAAAGGTATATCACTGCAAAGCACAGAGAAATTAAAAAGATTAAATGGGAATATCATGAAAAGCTTTATAACAATACATTGGACAGCTTAGATAAAATGGAGAAATTTCTAGAAAGACACAATTTACTAAAACTGACTCAAGAAGAAACAATATCTGAATAGACATATATTAAAAAAATTAGTAATGAAAAATGAATATTTTATTACTCAAGGCCCAGATGATTTCACTGGTGAATTCTAACAAACATTTAAGTAAAAAATAATGCCAATCCAAAACAAACTCTGAGAAAATAGAGAAAATTAAATTCCCAATTAAATTTGTGAGGCCAAGATTACCCTGATTCCAAAGCCAGACAACAACATCACAAGAAAAGAAAGCAATGGTGGTAACATGGTATAATTTGGTGATTTGGGGGGGAATAATGTATCTTTTCATATTAGTTAGCAATATCAGTTAACCCAAAGCAATGGGAATAACTTCACTTGGTTACATTTATGGATACAACAGAACTGATTTTGCTTTTTAGTTTTTATTTTGTATTGGAGTACAGTTGATTTACAGTGTTGTGTTAGTTTCAGGTATACACCAAAGTGATTCAGTTATACATATACATATATCTATCTTTTCCAAAATATTTTCCCATTTAGGTTATTGCAGAATATCGAGCAGACTTCCCTGTGCTATACAGCAGGTTCTTGTTGGTTATCTATTCTAAATGTAGTAGTGTGTATATGTCAATCCCAAACTCCCAATTTATCCCTCCCCCTCAACTTTCTCCTTTGATAACCATAAATTTTTTTCTAAGTCTGTGAGTCTGTTTCTGTTTTGTAAATATGTTCATTTGTATCATATTTTAGATTCCACATATAAGGTATAGTGTATGATATTTGTCTTTCTCTGTCTGACTTACTTCACTTAGTATGATAATCTCCAGGTCCATCCGTGTTGCTGCAAATGGCATTATCTCATTCTTTTTAACAGCTGAGTAATGTTGCACTATATATATGTACCACATCTTCTTTATCCATTTCTCTGTTGATGGACACTTAGGTTGCTTCCATGTCTTGGCTATTGTGAAGAGTGCTGCTATGATCATTGGGGTGTGTGTACTTTTTCAAATTATGGTTTTCTCTGGATATACAACCAGGAGTGGGATTGCTGGATCATATGGTAGTTCTATTTTTAGTTTTTTGAGGAACCTCCATACTGTTCTTCATAGTGGCTTCACCAATTTACATTCCCACCAACAGTGTAGGAGGGTTACAATAGAACTGATTTTTGAGAGTGTATTCTGTACTAATCACTGTGCTGAGCACTGGGGAATCAGAGACAAGTGCTACTCTCTATCTTTAAATTGCTCATTATCTTGTAGAAGAGGACAGAAATGTAATCGAATAGCTGTTCTTATTTTCCAGAAGCTCTATCATAATGCTGTGGGATGCAATGTTTTATAAAGGGAAAGGTTCAATCTCAGTGGTATCAAGAATTACTTAATAGAAAAGAACAAATGCTTAAACAGCCTTGAAAAATCTAGAGGACACTCATTTTTATGGTCGGGAATTTGGACTTGAAGTTCAACAATTCTGAAAATGTGGGCAAATCACTTGGGCTACTAGATAAAGATGAAACTTCTGGGTCTGACCTTACAAATACGTAATCAGAATCTGTGGCACAGACCAGGAATTTTTAACAGCAGTGATTTTCTAAAGTTTGAGAAGTCTATAATTAGTAAGAAGGTAATATCAAAGGGTTTTGAAGGGGTTTATGGTAACATGAGCTAACTTTTAATTCTCCCTTCGGCCTCTGCTCAGTCAACTCTCCTTCCCAAGTGCTCTCTCCTTGATTCTCCTTAACTTCTTCCCTATCCTGGGCTCCACAAGCACCAACTCAGTCACTATGACTTTCAGAAGTCTCTACATCTTCCACCAGGTATCTGGCTTCTGAGTCTTGGTCTCAGTTCCCAGGGATCACAGTTTTACTAAATGGGTTGATTAAACCAGGCACCCAAAGTCCATTCTATCCATGCCATCTCATCTTAACCCAGACCTTGATCTTCTTAGCAAGTGCACATTAAATCCTTGGCTTGCTACCCAAACCTGCTACTTCAAATTTTCTCCCTCTAAAGGCCCACCACCTCTTTACAGTTCTGTTTTCAGCAGATATCTTCCCTTGTTACTAATGAAATTAACTCTTCTGGTGATTTTACATAATTATACGTAAAAAGAGTTAAAAATACATTATACATGAGGCGGGAAATATAGGACAATAGCATAAGAATTATCAAGAAATCGTTTCTATGCAGGGGAGACAGAGAGAAGCCCTTTCATAATCATATCTTATTGGAAAGTGTTTTTCCATCAAAGGAAAAACCACTGTTTTTCAACGCAGAGGGACAGATTTCAGAGTTGCAAGCATTGAGAACAAAGAGAGAGAAATAGCTTTGATAAAACCCTCAGAGAGGAAGGTCCTCAGAGGAACAGATAAACAGCCATTAGAAAAGCAAACTTCCTTAAATTCCAGAACTGAAGTGAAGTGAACAGTAGGTATTAATCAAAGAAGAAAGCTATGCACATACAGTTAGTGAAGTTGCTGTACTATCAGCATGAACTTTGAACACTGCTAACAAAGAGCTGAAATGTCTCTGCCATTAGGGTGAGACCATTCAAACACAGACATCTTGGGACCAGCAACAGATGGGGCTTAGAAGAGACTCACTGAATGACTAAAAACCAGAACAAGAAAAAAATAGCAGGGCAGAGATATTTCCCTAAGGTTTTCACCAGTTCTTGACGGAAAATGCACTAAAAATTTAACATCAGCATCATACTATATGTTGGAAGAGTTTGCTGTATGTAATTTATAATCATGCTTACTTGAAATGCTAGGTGAATTTTACCTTATATATTCCACCTAAAACTTTAATTACTCCAGGTCTTCTTATTGTCTTTTAAAAGTCTTGATTTAAGATGTTTATTATGTGTTTCAGAAATGTATTGACTTAACTAACAAAAGCAATAAGAGTTTGGTCATGAGGGACAGGAGGCCCCATCACCAAATCATGTCCTGCTGAGGTGTGAACACTGAGGTTGGTCTCAGCCATATGTTCACCCTCATAGAGCCTTAAATTCATCTCAACCGCAAGCGCATTGACTTGAGTTTTCACATAGACTCTCATCATCACGTCAACATAGATATCTGTACAAGACATTAACTCCCTGGACACTTTTGGGTTGTGTTCCCTGGTCTTTCTGGGAAGCCAGAACCTCTGAGCAGCTGATCTAATAGAACCTAGACATGGGAGAGGCTGAGGCTCCTCCCAGGCAGCTTCAGTGGAGGCCCCGATACATCCTGGCCTCATCCATAGGGGAGGCTGAACCAGATGGAGGTGTTAGATGAATTTGTGTTCTCAAGTTCTAGCGCACATCAAGATACCCTAAAGGACTTATTAAAACATAAATTGCTGGACTCCACTTCAGAGTTTCTGATTCAGCAGGTCTAGGAGAGGCATACAATTCTGCACTTATTACAGGGGCTCCGGTGGTGCCGACACCCCTTATCCAGATGCCACATAGGGAGAATTCTCGTGTCAGGGGTGAGGTGACAGGAGCGTAAGCACATGGGCTTAGATGAGACTGAGTAAACATGGGGAGACACGTCCACCAGGTCCAGTACAGACATATCTCATTCATTCGTATACCTCCTCCAGTGGGTTTCACATGAGCTGGGATGTCCAGAGGGGTGCTATGGAGAATAATCTGAATAAGGGTTAACAAGACGGGCTTCCCTGCTGGTGCAGTGGTTAAGAATCCGCCTGCCAGTGCAGGGGACACGGGTTTGAGCCCTGGTCTTGGAAGATCCCACATGCCGCGGAGCAACTAAGCCCACGCGCCACAACGACTGACCCCTAGAGCCCGTGCTCTGCAACAAGAGAAGCCACCGCAAGGAGAAGCCCGCACACTGCAATGAAGAGTAGCCCCGCTCGCCGCAACAAAGACCCAACTCAGCCAAAAATAAATAGATTAATTAATTAATTTTAAAAAAAGTTAAAGGGACTCTCCTTTCATCCAAGACACATTTGTTGTGTGCTTACTGTGTAGCAGATGCCGAGCTAGGCACTAGGCATTCAGAAATGAAACACGATCCCTGCCCTTTATAGAGCATTCTATTTGGAGATGTCCGAAAGAGTGTTTTTTTTTCCATCTCCATAAATCATGTTGCCACTGGCTTCTGCTTTAATGACCTCATTTCTGGGGGAAGTCAGATGCTGCCTAGAAAAATCATTGTTCAGCTTTAAACTTCGAAAAAAATTTTTTCTTGAGTCCATAGCATGAGAACAGCCTTGAAGAGCTCAGCCTTTGTTTAAAGACAAAATCCTTTGCTATATTCCAAAGCCTTGCTTTTACATATCAAGAGCAAAGCTTGGAGGTCTGAGCACACAGTTTTACTCTACAGAACAGGGAGAATTGGAAAAATACAAATCTTCCTGGCCTCTGGGAGGACACAGTTAATTATAGAAAGAAATGTTGACAAGATAAGACCAGGGTAAAGGGTTGTTTCTCTGGAACTCAGTGTCCTAACCCCCTGAACATGGGCCCAGAAGCACAATAGATTCCTGTTGATAGAAACTCAACAACCAAATCCCTTACAGCCCGAAGGAGAATCCAAGAAGTGTTCTGCTTCCTCTCTCTCATGTCCAACGTATTGTGAGAATGAGGCAGACAGAGTATTGTTCATGGGGAACTGTGAGCAGAGCCAAATACATTTCATCATTCTTAAGGAAGTACATTGAATATTTAAAGAATGATTTCCACATGGTACTCGTTAATAACTTAATTTCTGTGTTCTGAGATAAGAATGTCATGATTGATAGAACAGTGGGTTCTGGTTGTGCATGACATTTTCCTGAAGTGTCTAGATCATGGTCCAGAAATACTGCCTCCCTCTTTCCCTATGCTAGCTCAGAGCATGGTAAAGGTTCAGGAATACCCGCATGACTGGAAGAAGAATGCAAGAGGTAGCTGAAAATCTGAGAATCAATGTGCCTACTGAAGGATAGCAGTGGTCCAGGGCAAGGGGTTCCTACAGTCCAGGCTCCTCGACAGCTTGAAACCAGGAGGGATATGAAGCACTTGAGTCACAAGAGGGTCCACAGCACCTGCTTAGGCTGGAGCCAGGCAGCGGGGGGAGAGGCCTAAGTTCCCCGGGGCACAGTCAGGGTGAAATTCAGACGATGCGATCATTCAGCCCCGAAATCTGAAGACGCAGCAGCGTCAGATGCCAACACCCAAAGACTCAGCTTAAATGACCTATACCTCAACCAAAGGCCGTTCACAGCTGCCGACAAAGGGACCCAAGGCCCCCATGGCACACGGTGTGAAGTAGGGTAAGATCTCTCCTACACGTTGACAACATAAGAGAAAGGAGAGAAAAGGGAGAGAGGAAAAGGCCGTGCAAGACTGAGATGTTATTCAGAAAGAAATTGTGTTTATAAATGGAGCCTCCTAAACTGAAAGAAACAGAGTTTATCCAAAAAGAAACAATTTTCAACTGGAAGACACTAATATACCTTTAATGAACAAGCTTAGAATGTATTGTTTTTGCTGTGGTGGCCCGTGCTGATTGCATTTCTTGCTTATAAGCAGGGATGGGAGTTTCAGAAGAAATAGCAGAGAATATTTAAAAGCTGATATTTATTTTATTTGAGGAAAGGAGAGAGGGAGATGGCTGAGTTCCTCTGAATGAATTTCAAACCTACCATGGTTACAAGAATTTCTAATGTGTTTGGCTTGTGTCCATACACAGAGAGTTATCAAAAATTCACTCCTCTGTTGGTTAAGTTTGGGGAGTTCAGGCTCCAGCTGAGACTGAAACCTCTGGGTTTTACTGAACAAAGAAGTGGGGCTGAGTTGAGAACCAAAACGACAGGCAGATCTGAAGGAGCTAAATAGACATGGTAGATGCTGTTGGTGATGCTGAGAGAGGCACAGAGGCAACAGGACGGTAATTGGAAACACCGTCGTCGGCCGGGGGGATGCTATGGATGCCCTGGCACATAGCTGGTACCCATCAACTATGTTTAAAATAAATGACTGCTAGGTAGGAAGCAGAGTGTGGAATTATTACCCGAGTTCTGGAATGAAAACACTTGGGGCTTTTACAGACTACCTGTAAGTTCACGAAGAATCTGAGAGGGAACTCAGAGGGGTTATGAGCCCTGTCAGCCACTGTCCTCACCCACATCCATTTCCCAAGGGTGACGTGCTTGGTGGAAACTGTGAGGTCCTACTGGTGAATGGAAAGTGGTCTCCCACAACCAGCCCTTTGAGGTTGTACGTTTCCCAATAAATCTGAGCCTGAATCTTGGCCAGGAATCCAGCACCTTCTGGTGACCTGTCTGGCTCCCAATTCTACATTCCTGGAGCAGTCACTGGGATGCAGTCTGCATCTGGCTCTGGAAGTGAAGAATGGGATAAATCCCCAAAGAGGAAGCAATTGCATTCCAAGGTCTTTGGATTATGAACGCTGTCACCTAGAAGAGCATCCTCCTGGTTTCGGCCCTGGCTGCAAGCATGTATGCAGTTCGAAGAGAACCGGGAATATCCCCAGGCTCCCAAACTATATAAATCATCAGATAGGAAAGGGTGTCTTTACGTTACTCCCAGGCCAGAGATTACCTTCTTAGAGGCTTTCTGCTGTCATTGGCCCCAGGAGTTGCAGGAGAGAAAGAAAGATGGCAAGTACGGTGTGAGGGCTACATTTTTTTCTGCCCAACGCCCCTTCCACCCCCTCCATTTTATCTTGATGAACCCACAAAAAAATTAATTACTCCATTGCATTATCCTGTTATAGAGAAAAACGTCTCCCAGTTTACTGATACAAACTGTAGCCCAGAGCTCAGACAGAGTGGTTGATTTGGGATTTGAATTAACGTCTTCTCAATTCCAAAATCTTACATTGCCTGTATATGCCAGGCTTTCTGCCGCAATGTGTCTGAAAATTCAGTGTCTGCCTAGGTTTAGTTTTGGGTTTGGGTTTTTTGTCCAAAAGGTGTTTAAATTAAGTCTTAGGTAAATGTTTCTAGAGAAAGGAAAGTTTGTCATTAAAGTGACTGATTTGGAGTTGGAGGCTCTCCGAGGAAGACAGTTCATGATGTCTGAGAACGCTGAAGAACAGAGTTCCCTGCCCGGTCTCATCTTTCAAGTAGAATTGACTGTGTGTTGAGGCAATTAAAGCTTTGCCTCTGATAAGAAGCTGGGAAAAGGCTGAAACCCACGATAAGGAGCCAGAGCTACAGAAGTGTCTAAGGATGATGCTGTCAGCAGAGGGAAGCCAGCGTTAGATAAGAGCCCTTGAAGAGTGCGGCTGGGTGAGAAGGGCGGCAGATGGGAATTCAATGGTCCAGGTTCCATTCCAGCCTCGGGCACCCATCCCTAGGGTAACATTTCTCCCGCCTCAGTTTCCACATCCACAAAATGAGGGGATGGAATCATACAGCCCTTGTAGCCACATCAAGTTTCACCCGGTTCTGAATGCATAAACCCTGAGTGGTGAGGGTACCATGTTTCATCCAGGTGCTTTCTCATTGAGAAACCACAGCACTCTGAGTATCATTAATTAGAGATGTAATGAATAGCACTCATTTCTCCTAGAATTACATTTTCGTAAAAACAAAAGCATTGTTGATTTTTCTCTAGTCTTAGTTACCCAAAGCTAAGAAAATAAGAGCTGCTAATGCCTTGTCTCTACCATCTGGGTGTTCTGGGACAATGCCAATTTTATGGATTACGTTGAATCACCCATTCCCATCACGATTTGAAATTTCTTGCGTTTTGTCATCCAAACAACATGTCCCTGACTGCCATTTACTGCCGAAAGTGGCCCAACGTTACGGTCAGAGATGTTTTCAGCTTTTTACCTTGGAAAATGTGTTCCTAGTACCTGTACTAGAGGTTCTGTCCATAGGGGCAACAGAAATCAAAAGACGTGGGAGCAATAAATAATTTATTCCCATAGGAATGTGGAAAATGTAGCACTGTGGTTATTTCTTAAATAATCAAACTTAAATAAAATTTCAACCTTAAATAAAACAGATGTGACCGAATTGTCCCTTTGAACCCTCCTAGGAAGTTTACTTTAATATTTTGTTCCCAAGTGAGCCGGATCAATGCTCCCGACCTGTGAGCTCACAGGACCCTGACCGTTCCCCTTGCAGCGTGGTTTTGTTTGTCACAGGGAGGAGTACGTTTGATAGACAAGCCCAGCCCTGGACTGCCTCACCAGTGCTCTGGCCACCCATTATCTCCAAAGTCTGCAATTGGCTCTGCCCATCTACTGCCCATCACACTACTTCAGCTCCACCCAAGCCAGGGAACCAGTTGCACCGACACACTTAGCTGACAATACCTTTTAAAAGTGTTGATACTTTCCACCACTGCATATAGAGCTGCATCCTTATTTGTCTGTGAATTTCCACTGTCTCCTTCTCCAGGTGGAAAGTTAACACCCCTTCTTGTGGCCCGTCTTTAGAAGTTATCCCATAGCAGAGCTGGGCGGTTCCTTTGTAACCCAGAGCCATTCGTTTTGTCATTCAGTTTTGTTACTTGTATTAGTTTCCTAGGACTGCAGTAACCAGTTACCACAAACTGGGTCACTTACAACAGTCAAGAGGCCACAAGTCCAGAATCAAGGAATGAGCAGGGCTATGCTCCCTCTGAAGGTGCTGGAGAAGAATCCTTCCTGGCCACTTCCTGCTTCCAGTGGTTCCAACTGTTCCTTGGCTTGTAAGGGTGTCTCTCCAATCACCACTATCATCTTCTCTCTGCGTCTCTCCCCTATATGTTACTTAGCAAAATATTTGTTATTGGGTTTAGGGACCATCTGGATAATCCAGGATGATCTCATCCCAAGATCTTTAACATAATTACATCGGCAAAGACACTTTTTCCCACATAACGTCAGCTTCACAGATTCCAGGACATGGTGGGCAGATCTTTGGGGGGGGGCACCATTCAACCCACTATAAACCTCTAATGGCGTCAGAGGGTTTCCCAGAGGAGCTTAGGCTTGTGATACACCTCTGTCATTCTATGCGTCGCCTTCTTCCTAATAGAGAATGCAGGCATATGGACCACACAGCCAGGGCTCCTTGGAAACACTGCTCTTTCTTGACCTGAGGATAAATCATCATGCCAAATTTCCTTCTAACTAATGGTTAGCTTTTGCTAACCATTGTATATGTGCATACACACACACACACACACACGTATATATATTGTTACCAAACCACACATGCTGGCTTCTCCAAGTCTGTGCTCCAGCTCATCTATGATGCTCCATTGTCTGCACAATTTATACACTTTAGAAGCTCAACAGGAAGCAGACGAGAGTCACGCTGATTTTCTTTAAAGGTCAGATAATGAGAGGTCAAATCTCAACATACCTGCTGAATTTCTGGCTCCCAAGATACAGAACTATGATAATTGATGTATGAGGGAATAAAATATGAAGTCCTTTTTCTTTAAGCTGGTTGCCGTAACAATTTTACCCTATAAGTTTTCACAAAGTTATTTTGAGATCAGGCAAAGAAAAATATAGTTCCACATGTAATCTCTGATCTCCCTTAACCCAACCAACGACTTCACCTCTCTTCCTGTTTTCACTCTAACATGAAGAGGGAAGCTTGGGCTTGAATCAAACGATGATTGAGGACCAACAAAGGGGACCACAATACTGGGTGATGTGTAGCTGTGGGTCAGAGGAGTTTGTACACATGTGCAGAAGGGTTAAGCAGGGTTTGATATTGTCACCTGTCCTGGAACGTTATGACTTATGGTTGATTATTACTTAGAATACTCAGAGCCATTGGAAGACAGGGTCACCATGGGGTCATATAGACCTGAATGGGCTCCAGTTGGTAGAAATGGAATACTTTTAGAATGCCAATTCATTTCAGCAGCAGAATCGTCAATGAAGTGGAGATCCTACAGAAGCAATTATACCACTGGCCTTGGCTTAAACAGGTCTAATCTACCTCCCTGTGTATAATATATCCAGTGGTGTACTAGAGCTGGCTCCTACTAGCTCCTAAGTCTTCAGGAAATTTGTGAGCCGGTTAAATAAACTATATTAAAAATCAATTTATATAAGCTTGCAATATATTATGTTGAAAACAAAGGTAACTGGGAACTTGGGATTAGTAGATGCAAACTATTATATATAGAATGGATAAACAACAAGGTCCTACTGTATAGCACATCACAACATTGTAATTACAACATTACAACATTGTAAACTGTAAAAGCTATATTTTGTAAAAGCTATATTACAAAAGCTTTGTAAAAGCTATATTACAACATTGTAAATCAACTATACTTCAATAAAAATTTTTTTTAAAACACAAAGGTAACAAATACTCAAAACTGACCATTTCCTAATTATTTTATTACAATTTACTACATCATCAGTGTTAAGATATCCTCTCTAAAGGCCCAGAGTTCATTTGATCTCACCACGATGGGCTTCATATCACCTTACACAGGGAGACAGAAGTCAGTTCTCATGTCTGTCAAAGGCAGTCTTAGAAATTCATAAATAGATGGATCTGCAAGAGATATACTGAGTTCATCTGTAATTTTCCCTTTCAGAGCACTGTTGAAATTTCCCTCTGTTCCTAATATCCAAATTTCCAGTCTTTTTGTTATCATATTTGGGAAAAACACAAAGAGAGCGAGGAAAAGAACAAAAGGGGTGAAAGAAGGATGTGGAACAGAAAATCGTGCCTCTGTGGATGACAGTTCCTGGTCACGCCATGCTCCCCCTGCCCTTCTGAGAAGCTGCAATCTCACCCTATTTGTGAAGCATGCAGCAGCACCTCTTCTAATTTTTCTTTGGCAAAAAAAAATTAAAATTGTGAAGCCCTATTCCTAATAAATGAGGTTAGATGCTATTTTAATGATTTTTTTTTTTTTTTTTTTTTGCGGTACGCGGGCCTCTCACTGTTGTGGCCTCTCCCGTTGCGGAGCACAGGCTCCGGACGCGCAGGCTCAGCGGCCATGGCTCACGGGCCCAGCCGCTCCGCGGCATGTGGGATCTTCCCGGGCTGGGGCACGAACCCGTGTCCCCTGCATCGGCAGGCGGACTCTCAACCACTGCGCCACCAGGGAAGCCCTAGATGCTATTTTAAATATGTCAAATACAATCCATTTCCACCTGAGGGAAATCAGCCTACTTCTTTGGAACAAGTTACGCTATTCTAAGAGTAGCCTACTTACACTAAAGCATCAGGATGGAGTACACTGCTAACTAGGACCCTCGCTAGGTAGCAGGTAGAAGCACCTAGGCTCTTCTTTCTGATTATCGCGCTTACAGTATTACCAAGCTAAGCTGTACAAGATCTGAAATGTCTAGTAGAATGGACGCTATTCGTTGCCCATTCAAAACTCCTTACCCAGCTCTTTCTTGCGGATCAAGTCTTGCTTATGTTTGGGGTGTTCGCTTTCCTCCACTGGGCAAGCACTCTAGGTTTAAGGTGACCCAACTTCTGCTCAGAGGTCAATCTTTTCAATAAATTTATTTATTTAATTTATTTATTTTTGGCTGCGTTGGGTCTTCGCTGCTGCGCGCAGGCTTTCTCCAGTTGCGGCAAGCGGGGTCCACTCCTCTTTGCGGTGCGTGAGCTTCTCATTGTGGTGGCCTCTCCTGTTGCAGAGCATGGGCTCCAGGTGCACGGGCCTTAGCAGTTGTGGTTCACGGGCCCATTTGCTCTGTGGCATGTGGGATCCTCCCGGATCAGGGATTGAACCCGTGTCCCCTGCACTGGCAGGCGAATTCTCAACCACTGGGCCACCAGGGAAGCCCAGAGGTCAATCTTTTTTTTATCGATTTTTTAAAATTGAAGTATAGTTGATTTACAATGTTGTGTTAATTACTGCTATACAGCAAAGTGATTCAATTATACATATATACATTCTTTTTCATATTCTTTTCCATTATGGTTTATCACAGGATATTGAATATACTTCCCTGTGCTATACAGTAGGACCTTGTTGTTTACCCATTCCATACATACATGACTGGTCAGTGACTGATGCAGCAATGAACTGGTCTTTTTCCCCCCCCAGCTTTATTGAGGTATACACTTACACAATGTTATTTGCCAATTAAGGTATGTAACATGATGATTTGACATATGTATATATTGTGAAATAATTACCACAATAAAGTTAGTTAGCACATCTGTCACCTCACATAGTTGCCATTTAGAGTGTGTGTGTGTGGTGAAAACATTTAGAATCTACTCTTTTAGCAAATTTCAAGTATATATTTCACTATTGTTAACTCTAGTCACCATGCTATAAATTAGATCCCTAGAACTTACTTGTCTTATAACTGAAAGTTTTTACCCTTTGACCTACATCTTCCCATTTTCCCAATGCCCCAGCCCCTGGAAACCACTAATCTATTGTGTTTTAATGATTTTTACTTTTGAAGATTCCACATATAAGTGAAACTGTATAGTATTTGTCTTTCTGTCTTTTTTCACATAGCACAATGCCTTTAAGTTTCATTCATGCTGTCACAAATGACAGGAATTTCTTTTTTGTGGCTGAATAATATTCCAATGTGTGTGTGTGTATATGTGTGTGTGTATGCACATACATGTACCACATACCACATTTTCTTATTCGCTCACCTGTTGATGGATAATTAAGTTGTTTCCATGTCTTGGCTATTGTGAATAATGCTGCAATGGGCATGGAGGAGTACAGATATCTCCTCAAGATAGTTATTCCATCTCCTTCGAATATATACCCAGAAGTAAGTTTGCTGGATCATATGATAGCTCTATTTTTAATTTTTTGAGGAAACGCCATACTGTTCTTCACAGTGGCTGCACCAATTTACATTCCCACCAGCAGTGCAAGAGGGTTCCCTTTTCTCCACACCCTCACCAACACTTGTTACATCTTATCATTTTGATAACAGTCATCCTAACAGGTGTGAGGTGGTAGCTCATTGTCTATTTGACTGGCATTTCCCTGATGATTAGAGATGTTGAGCACCTTTTTATGTACCTGTTGGCCATGTATATGTCTTTTTTCAAAAAATGTCTATTCAGGTCCTTTGCCAATTTTAAAATCAGATTCTTTTTTTGCTATTGAGTTGTATGAGTTCCTTATATATTTTGGATATTAATCCCTACACCCTGCACTTATTTTTTCAATAAACATGAATGGAAGCCTTCTATTTATGTGTAACAACACAAACACTATATATACAAAGATGAAAATAATAGTTCGTGAACCTGAAAGTCTCCTGGTGACCCACTGGAGGAGGGAATGAGACATAGCTGCTCTCTCTTGCGTGATGACAACAATGAAATATCCATGATATTCTCTCATATCACTTTAATGATCTTCCTTCCTCTACTTCAAAATAGTTTCAAAAACCTTTTTATTTTCTCAACATACTGATTAACATACACTATTAACCACAATTGTACTCTGATCTTTACCTGTGTTTCTTTTGTTGACATTTAAGCCTTCTATTTTAAACCTGAAAGTTTGATCTATTAGCTCATTTATCATCTTTTTTTCTTACTAGATGAAAAGAAATTCTACTAAGCGCCCACGGATACCTCTGGGAGGGCCGGCTCTGCAAATTCCAACTCTTGCAATTCCAGACTCTTCCAAAGATCTCTTAATGGGAGCCACAATCCATCACTGTATGGAAAGCAGTGCTTCAGAGACAAGCCCAGCTTTCAAACTGCTGCTTCCCAGACACTACGGACTCTTGCTGGAAAATAAACTAAGTTGGTGTCAATGATCCTAATCCCAAGTCGGGCACATTTCAAAAATTCTCTTTTATCAAAGTTAATGTTGGAATTGTGTCACAGCAATAATTTGCGTTCACCTATTTAAAGGGCAAGAGGATATCTTCTAATTAACTATACAATGAAAATAAGAGAAGAGGCAGGACTTCCAGAATGGCAGAACAAGGAGCTCAGTGAAAACTCTTCACAGAAAAACAAAAATTTAACTGAGGAAAAACATTTTTTAACCATTTGAAGTCTCTAGAAAGTGTCCTAAGAGAATACATCAAATGGAGAAACATTCATTCATGAAAATCTACTAAATCTTGGTAAGAATTATGAGTCTCTGACTCACTCTCTTACATACCCTTCTTATCCAGCTCTGTGTACAGACCTCTCCACCAGACACTTTACTCCAGGCAGGTACAACCAAAGCCAAGTCACCAAACAAATAAACAAACAAATAAGCAAATAAAACAATTCCTGGGGGGGGGAGACTGGTATCCAGAGCTGCTGCAGTATAGTATCTAAAATGTCCAGTTTTCAACCAAGAATTATAAGACTTGTAAAGCAAAAGACAACTGTGTCCCATATACATGGGGAAAAAATGCAAGCAGCAAGATCTGCATTTGAAGAGGCCCAGATGGTGGACTCAGCAACCAGAGACCTCAAAGAAGCTATTAAAATGATGCTAAGAGAGAAAAATGAAACCATGCTTAAAGAAATAAAGCTATCATGACAATGTCTCTTCAAATAAAGATGGTCAATGAAAAAATAAACATTACTAAAAAGAACCAGATAGAAAAATACAAAACCAAAATTAACAATTCACTGGAGGAGCTCGGCAGTAAATACCAGCAGCTGGCAGAAGAATCAGCAAACCTGAAGACAGATCAACAGAGATGATGTGATCTGAAGAAGAGAGAGAAAAAAGTTTGACGACAAATCAAGTCTCAAAGGAGTACGGGACACCATACACACAAATCAACATACGTGTAATGGGAGAAGAGAAAGAAGGGAAAGAAAAAAATATTGAAGGAAATAATAGCTAGGATATGTATTTACTGTACTACCATTAGGTGTCCAAACTATCTAGCCTCCTTAGAGAGCCCCTTCGCAGTCATTGGGTCCTGCTTCCATCCTCTCCCCTGGGACCCACTCCAGCATCTCCATTCCTGAACACATTCCCTCAATCCCGCCAGGCCAGACTGCTAGCTTTCTTCTCAGTCACTGCCTATCTGCCCTGTCACTTTGGGTTTCATGTCACCTACTCTCTTCCTGAGCCCATATTGACCTGGAAACCTACAAACGCCAGTTTCCCCTTTGTTCTACATTTCTCTGTCTGCCAGAAGCAATTCTTTGCTCCACAGTGGTACCAGGTGCACCCTTGAATCCCAGACTTGGTCAGTCAGGAAGAGAGTTCAGATGTTAAGAACTAAGCCCTGTATTATCTCTAATTTATAGCAAAAATCCTGAAAGGCAGGTATCTTCTGCCCATTCTGGAGATAATAAAATTGAAGTTTAGAGAGGCTAAGAACCTTGCCAGTAAATGGGAGAGCAGGGAAATGATCTGTACCTTCCTACTGTACAGACCACCTCCAGGTCTTATGGCACAACTCCTTTATTCTCTCTACTATACTCATGGGTTATAGAGTCTAACAGTTTTCTCTTACTACTGTAACCAATTATCCACAAACGTATTGGCTTAACACAACACAAATTTATCATCTTATAGTTCTGTCGGTCAGAACTCTGCTTCAGGTCACACTGGGTTTACTTCAAGGTGTTGACAGGCTGCATTCCTTCTGGAGCCTTAGAGGAGAATCCGGTCCCTTGCCTTTTCAGCTCCTCGAGACTGCATTGCATTCCTTGGCTTTCAGCCCCTTTCATGTTCATGGCTGGTTGAGTCTTCCTTCCATAGCATCCCTCTGATGCTGAGTCCTCTTCTGCCTCCCTCTTCCACTTTTAAAGACCCATCTGAAGAGCCTGGGTCACCTAGAAAATTGAGGCTTAGTCTCCCTACCTTAGGGTCAGTTTGTTAGCAAGCTTGATTCCACTGTTAACCTAATTCCTCCTTGCCTCGTAAGGTAGCATAGTCACAGGCTCTAGAGATTAGGATATGGACATCTTTGGGGCAATTATCCTTCCTACCACGTAGAGTGATCCTAGCTAGTCACTATAACGGTGCAGCAATCCCAGTTCCCTCCCCCCCAGCCCTCCTTACTTTTCTATCCCATATCTTACCTACTCCCACACCCTCACCCTCCAGGAGGTTCTATCTTTCATGGATTCCTTCATGTTCCACCCCTTTTCTTGTCAGCACTCTCATCACAGTTCACATGCTGTCTCCCTCTTTCATTCTGGTTTCCATACATCCTGGCTCCATGGAAAGGCTAAGCTAAACTAAAATGCATGTGTGGACATGTACACATGGCTGTATATAAAATAGATAACCAACAAGGACCTACTGTATAGCACAGGGAACTCTGCTCGATATTACGTAACAACCTAAATGGGAAAAGAATTTGAAAAAGAATAGATACATGTACATGTATAACTGAATCACTTTGCTGTACACCTGAAACCTACACAACATTGCTAATCAACTGTACTCCAATATAAAATAAAAAGTTTAAAAAATAAACTAAAAAAAGTAAAATACATGTGATGATAATTGTTTAACTTGTTACTCCTGCCAGAAATTATTGACATTTTAATAGAGTCCCCACCCCTGACTTAAAGCAAAAGAAAAATTAGATTCAATCTGATTATGGGGTGTTTCAGGGGTTTATCTGTTTGTTTCTATATATTCTGGGAGCTCAGGTTTTCAATGAATCCAAGTTCTGTCCGTCAGAATGCTCATGGGCTGTATCAGTTAAGCTTTTTGTTCTTGTTGCAAGCGACACAACTGGGCTTGTCAGTCATCCTTTTGCTGTGGCCAAGCAAAAGAGAAATTTACTAAGAGAATACAATAGCTATGAACCAGGATTGGAAATAGAGCAAAAACAAAGGAAGAAGGAACGATTAGAGGGTCTTGTAAGGACACTTTCACTGAAAAGAAAAAAACTCTAAAGTGCCAGGGGTTTGTTTGTCTTGTTTTTATTCCTTGTGTTATTCTCAAGGAAAAGATTATGAAAGTTGCCAGCTGGCCAAGCTTAGCTTCATGACCACCCTTGGCTTTACTATGGCAGCAAAAGGAAAGATTTGGTAGAAGGAAGCTAAGAGCTACGAGGGCATCCCTTTAGTTTCATTTATGAGAAAGCAGATATGGAAAAGTGTATCAACCCGAGTTCAAGTAGAGAAGCGGAACCAACAGGAGATATACATTAACAGATTTATTGCAAAGAATTGGCTTACGTAATTGAGGGGGCTGGCTAAGTAAATCCAAATTCTTTCAGGCCATCTGGAAGGGCAGGCTGAAACTCCTGGGCACAGTTCCAAGCTGCAGCCCACATGCAGAATTCTTTT
Source organism: Aethalodelphis obliquidens (assembly GCF_003676395.1). Lineage (NCBI taxonomy): Eukaryota > Metazoa > Chordata > Mammalia > Artiodactyla > Delphinidae > Aethalodelphis > Aethalodelphis obliquidens. The sequence goes on along the minus strand of NW_020838000.1, from coordinate 4,026,935 downwards.
CTTCCCCAAGGGAAGCCTCAGTTCCCTTTATACGGCCTTTCCACAGATTGAATCTGGCCCACCCAGATTACTGAGGATAATCCTTATTTAAATTCAACTGATTTTGTACTTCTGTATCATCTACGAAATAAATTCACAGCAACACCTAGGTTAGCATTTGGTTAAATAACTGAAGACAGTATGGCAGCCAAGTTGACACATCAAAAGGCCATCACAGGAGAGGAGGAGCGGAACAGGGCAGTTTAAAGACTCACCAAATATTACCCACAATGTGGGAAAGATAATTTACCAAAAGACAATGATGGGATCATACTGGGGAAAAGTCCATGGATTCTGAACAGCCAAACATAAACGCCCACTATAGAGGCTGGAGACGACTGCATAGAGGAGTGGACAGATCACGGCAGCAAGGGGGCTCTTTACCAGGCTGGATCTTTCTATCAAACCTCCCTTGACATATGTCTATCCAATGAGCTACTCTATATATCTATGAGGCATCATGGTCTTACTTATCATCTTTAATTCCTTAATGCAGAGAAACGTTTATGAGTAAGTAACTTAAGATTATCAGGCACATGGTGAGTTTAGTTGCAGAAATTATTTTGAAGCCATAGATGCCTTTGGGAACCCTCAAATTATAACATATTAGAAGTTACTGTTTCAATCAAGTGTTTCCTTGAGTTAGAAAATCACTCAAGTGTATCAATCTTTCTATTAACAACATATCCACAGGGACTGAGAGACATTCACCAACCTCAAGAAGAACTACTCCGTGTTATCAGCACAGAACAAGTATGAGATAGACATGATAAACCTGAAGTCAAAACTTCAAGAGTTCTGTCTGTCAAATAATAAATCCAGTTGATGTCTAAATTCCTCAGGACTTCTGAAAATGCAGAAAATAAAGCTGAGCTGGAGCCTCGCCTTCTTCTGTTCCATCACCTGAACTGTTAGGTTTTTTTCCTCTCCTACCATTCGTTTTGCAAGTTTGGATAAACTCTCCCTTTCTTGGTTGCCTATCATCTCTCCCTCTTTCATTCCCTCTAAACACCATTTCTGCTGCATCTTCAAAAGCTTATCTCCTCTCCACAGCTGTCTGTTCAAAGTTGAGAGGCTGACACTGATTTAAAAAGCTTGAATTGCTCTGAAATAAATTCCTCAGGGCAGAGAACAATTTCTTATGCATTGTCAATAGCTAAATATGGTGTTCGTGTTTCAAAAACACAGTATGAATATAAATAACAGAAAGTCCTAAAATAGGGTAGTAATTTCTGTATATTATAAATTAAAGTCTGATGCTTTAGAGTGAACTCTGAGTACTGAAAATTTATCAGAAGGTGAAGCTCTAGTCTACTGTGTGGGAGAGAGAGCCTTACAAACAGAAAATTGCACATCCTTTCAGCATAATATGAATGTCCAGGGAACTGGCTTTTTATTCCACTATGCCTAGACTCTCCATGGTAGAGAATACTGACTGTTCATGATTATTCCTTTCCCCTGTGGTCTTCCTGTGGGTAGAATAGACTTCCTAGCTCTACTGACTTTGGGCTTACCCATGTGATTTGATTTAGCTAGTGGAATGTAAGTGGACATGGGATGAACAGAGGTCTTACATTGCTTGCATGTTTTGCTTCAGCCTCCTGAATTTCACCATAAGTCCAGAACTCTCTCACAGTTCCAGAATGAGGAGACACGTGGGACCTACCTGGATCCACCCAAAGCCTGAGTCCTAATCCAGCTGACCGCAAAGGATCTCAGCTAAGCCCAGCAGAGCCACAGCTGACTTATAGACAGGAGAGCAGGAAATAAACATTTATTATTGTAAGCCACTGAGATTAAGGTGTGGCTTTTAATATAGTGCAGTCAGAGCAGGGACCAAGGAATATATTCCCCAATCTTCAAATAATTTCAACGAGAATAAATGAAACATTAGGAAATATTAACTCTAAAGAGATGTCTGCTCCTTTTCATACTTTCCTCTGATCTCCCAAGCCAAGCTCCTTCCCAAAACTCAGTCTCAGAAAATTTCAAGCCACTCCATGTGATGAGCCTGTAATCCTTTTTTCAAGCATTTTGTTGTAATAAAACACCTTGGACACATGCCCAACTAATGAATAACCATTAGTCTGCATAGAGATATAAATGAATACTCCTGGAAGAAACGCTATTATTCATGTGGTAGCTTGTCTTCAACATGCCGCCCCCCACCCCGATGAATCATGCTTCCCAGTATTTATGCACTTGTGGAGTCCCCTTCCACATTTAATATGAGCTAGTCCTGTGAAACCAAAAGAATGCAGCACACGTGACACTTGGTGACTTCTGAAACTATGTTATAAGAAACTTTGTAGCTCTCCTTTGGATTCTTAGAACACTCACTCTACAGTCCTGAGCTACTATGTAAGCAGTCTAATGCTCCAGCTGCTGGAAAGACCATATTGCAAAGGCTGGAACTCATGGAGGACAGAGACTAAGCTGAGACCAGTCTTCCAGCTGCCCCTCCTAAGCTACCAGGCAAGTGAGACCCCAAACAAGTGAAGCCTTCTTGGACTACCTAAAACCATCCCAGCTACCAGCTGCAAATGACTGCGTGACACCAGGTGATGCCACACACAGCCAAGCCCTGCTCAATTCTCGACCTACAGATTGTGAGCACAATGAAGTTGTTTTTGTTTTAAACCAGAAGGTTTGGGGTAGTTTGTTATACATAATTGATACCCAAAACATTCATTTACATGCTTTACCAAAGTGACATAATAACTAGTTATAACTATCGTCAACATTTGTAACTGAGCAGGACCCTATGGGGCTTTCCCAAGAGAAAGCCCCCCACCCCGACCCCATGTCCTTCACCTGCCTCTTGTCTGTAGAAAATCTTTAGCCTCCTAGACCCTCCCTGAGTTCCAAAGAGCAAACTTGATCAGAGATGTGAGAAAATGCAGAAAGAAAGGAAACAGCCAAGCAAGATAAAATAATGGTGATTTAGCCACTAAACAAAGTCAAGGACCTTTAGTTCCTCCTCAAGAGCTATAGAGAATATTCTGAGCCATGTCCTTTGAGCTGAAACCCCCACCAGGTGGGAGAAGTTAACTGTCTGCTGCCCACTAGCATGTAGACCCCAGTCCAGTTGGACCCAGAAGGTTGATGATGTTGACTCCTGATGACCTCACCACCAACCAATCAGAAGAATGTCCACGAGCTGACCACACCCCACAAACCACCCCTCCCTCACCCTGCCTTTAAAAACCTTTCCCTGAAAGCCACTGGGGAGAACAGGTCTTTTAAGCACAAGCTGCCCATTCTCCTTGCTTGGTGCCCTGCAATAAACACTGCACTTTCCTTCACCACAACCTGGTGTCAGCAGATTGGCTTTACTGTGTGCGGGTGAGTGGACCCAAGTTTGGTTCAGTAACACATTTACTAAATGTTGTTATATGTACGCTATGCACCATGAATCATTGTTTAATTTCTTCCTCACATTAATATAAGCACCTATGAAATATGTAACATAATTATTGCCATTTGGTAAGTGATGAAGTTCTGACACAGTGATATTAATTAAAGTACCCAAAGTCAGATGGGTAGTAAAGTAGTGGAAACAAGGTCTTATCTAGGAAGTATCACAAGTTCTAACCCCTAACCACAATAATTAAAAACTGGAGAAAATCCAGAGCTTTGATTTCCCAGGGCAGTGCTTTTTTCACTTAGCCAGTTCACAGTAACCAGGCAGCCAGTTTACAAGCCTTTTGATGAAAGTTACAATGTTGGCGTTTGTGCAAAGAAACAGACAGGAAATTAAATTACACTTATTAAAGGAAAGGCTGGTTTAGACCAGTTGAAGATCTGTCTCCAAGTCTTTGAGGTGTTGAAAGAGGGGCAGAAGGCCAAAAGAGTTTATGCAAAAAAAAATGATATTGCCAGCTGGCCCAAAATATTAGTATTCACAACAAAGACAACTACTACCTGCCACTTCAAGAAAGAAACAGCAGAATTAAGAAGAATTATGAAGCAAAGTACTTTTCCTTTCTGGGTGGACTTGTCATGAGGGCCTGATTTAGCTGAGTGTAAAATTCAATTATGTGACTCACTGACTGAGGTTTTCACAAGACTGTTGCCTCAAATATAATTACCATTGTGGCCAATAAGTATGCAAAGTTTTTCTCGTTTATAAACAATAAAGAATGTGAATCTAAGAAGAGTACAGGGAGTCTAAGATTTCTAGGTAATATGGAAATGATGGATTTTCTTCTTGACTGTGACTGACAGCAGAAGATCTTCTGATTGTTGTCCTCAGGTAGCCTTGAAAGGAAGATCCCTGACCCAGGGTTCCATCCATTTCTTCCACTGAGAGGGCTTGACTCAGTATATAGGCCACTGCTAACTATAGAAAATAATACATCAATCAAAAGCATGGTTCAAAAAGATACATGCACACCAATGTTCACTGCAGCTCTATTTACAATAGCCAGGGCATGGGAACAACCTAAATGTCCATCAACAGACGAATGGATAAAGAAGATGTGGTACATATATACAATGGAATACTACTCAGCCATAAGAAAGAACAAAATTATGCCATTTGCAGCAACATGGATGGACCTAGAAATTATCACGCTAAGTGAAGTAAGTCAGACAGAGAAAGACAAATATGTGATATCACTCATATGTGGAAGCTAAAAATAAGGGTACAAATGAACTTATTTACAAAACAGAAGTAGAGTCACAGACGTAGAAAGCAAACTTATGGTTACCAAGGGATAAGGGTCGGGGGGAGGGATAAATTGAGAGATTGGGATTGACATATACACACTACTATATGTAAAATAGGTAACTAATAAGAACCTGCTGTATAGCACAGGGAACTCTACTCAATGCTCTGTAATGACCTGTATGGGGAAAAAAAAAACTCAAAAAAAGAGTGGATTTATGTATATATATAACTGATTCACTTTGCTGTACACCTGAGACTAACACAACATTGTAAATCAACTATACTCCAAGAAATACTTGAAAAAAAAAGCATTGTTAAGGATGCCTTCAGTTACAACAAGCAAACCAAACTGAGGGATGGACTACAAAATAACTGGTCTGTCCTCCTCAAAAACTTTGCAAAATTCAAAGAAAGACTGAGGAACTCTTCCAGTTTAAAGGAGAATAGAAAGACATGACAATCAAAGGCAATATGATATCCTGAAATGAATCCTGAACAAGAAAAGGAAATTACTATTCCTCTTCTGCTTAATAAGACATCAGTGGAACAACTGGTGATTATCTAATACTATAGAGGAGATGACAATATGCTATCAAATGGAATTTCCTGATTTTTGGTTGTGATTTTGATTGTACTGCAAATGTTTTTAGGAAATACATACTGAAGTGTTTAGGGGTAAAAAGACATTGACTTTCATATTGTTCAGAAAAAAAAGATCTTTACTCCATCTGGAATTTATTTTTGTACTTAATGTAGATGGAAGTCTAATATTATTTCCTCCATATGCATAGAACATCGAGTCAGCACAGTTTATTAAATAATTCATCCTTTCCCACTAAATTAAAATAATGCCTTTGTCACATATTCTCATATATAATTAAGATCTATTTCTGGAATGTGTATTTTGTTCCATGCATATACTTTCCATTCCAATGTCAACATCATAGCAATATGGCTTTATAGTATGATTCAGTATCTGGGAAGGAAAGATAGCTCACCTTCTTTTTCATATATCTTTTCATATATATAAAATGTATGTATATATATATATACACACATATATATCCCTAATACATGAAATATATATGTATGTACACTTGTATATTGCATACATATTAATGTGTATATACATGTGTGTCTACTCAAATGTGTATGTACTTATATGTGTATGTACGTTTATGTGTATATTTTGTATATACATTTATATATATAAATATATATAGCATTTGTGAAAATGTGTGTGCAATTATGTTGCTATACTTGGGCATTTCCTCAAAATAACCTTGTAATTCTAATTTCAAATGCATTGAATTTATGCGTTCACTTTTGAATGAATTAAAATTTTCATGTTATTCTATTTTTATCATCCAAGAACATATAATACTTTACCATTTAGCTCTTGGCTTTATCCTTACATTAGTCTTTATAATTTTCTTCTTTCTTTCTTTATAACTCCTGTGTCTGTCCTGCTAATTCCTAATATGATTTTGTCATTATTATAAAGATAATATTCCAAGTCCATTTCTAAATGCTAATTATTAGAATAGAGAATATGTGCTTTTTGCCACCTTACCAAATTCACTTATTTTAGTAGTTTTTTACTCTTTGGTTTTCTAGACCTGCTGTCAAATCTTAGCAGATAAGATGGTGTTACAGCAATAAAATCTTGGCAAAAACATAACATTATCTTTTCTTTTTCAGTATTTGTATCAGTGTTCCTTCATTTCTTCTCTTACTTCATTTTCTTGGACCTCTAAATTAATATTGAATAAAAATAATAAAAGGTTTTTCTATCTAATGCTGACTTTATTTTAATGTTCAGTTTTATTGTTTCAGCATTTAGGATAATATTTACCATCGTTTTTTGGTAAATAGATTTTCATTACATTTGGTTTCTTTCTAATACTCTTTTACCTAATTTTGATAGAAGTGGCTCCTGGATATTAAATATTTTTAGCAGTTTTTAATATCTAATAGGATTATAATAACTTTCCTAAAGTTATATACCACTATTTTTCTATATTAATCCCTACCTTGCTATGATGGTTTAAACTTTTGATCAATTACTGGATTCTACTCACTGATTTTATTTGGAAGTTTTGCCTTTATGTTTGTGAGTATGACATAAGTTTCCTTCTTTAGACTGTCGTTTATCAGTTTTCACCATTAATATGATGCTATCTTCATGAATAAAGTGGGGTAATTTCTATCTCATACTAGTGGATTACCTTAAATAAAATTGGAATAATCTATTTTTAAATATTAGATACAACTTATTTTTGAAATCTATTGACAGGTGCCTTTTTCAAGGCTAAATTTAGCACCTTCTACCACCTTTAATCAACTATTCAGTTGTCTACATTTTCTTGGAAAAATAATTTATAATTTTCTAAGAAAGTATCATATTTGTCTAGTTTTTCAAAATTGCTACCAAGACCCTTCTTGTAGTCAGCTCTTCAGTTTTTTTTCTATTGCATGGTTGTTCCTTTCCATTCCATATTTTTATAATTTTGCCTTTTCATTGTTTCCTATAGACTCCTTAGTGGTTTAACTAGTTTTGTTTTTTCAAAATCAGTAATTTTATTTATCCTCCCCCGTATTGTGTTTTTGCCCCACTACTTTCATTTTTACCTTTATTAATTTCCTATGTCTTCTAATTTATTTTTAAAAATGGGTAATAAGTTAATTCCCTCTAATTTTCATCTTTCTTCTTTAATATTAAAAGTGTTCAAGGCTACACTCATTTGCTAAGAGTACAGGTTTGGCTGTGCCATGTGTTTCCAGTTTGCTCTGCTTCCTATTCTAGTTTGCAATTTTCTTTCAATTCCCAGTTTCATTTAATAGTTACCTAGAAATGCATTCTTAGTTGCTATACATTAAAATTTTGGGGTTAGTTTTATGTCATTTATTCTTAATAATTGTTTCATTCAACTTCTAATATCTGTTATATTATGATAGAAAAGGTGGCCTATAAAATCTATATATGCGGGGCTTCCCTGGTGGCGCAGTGGTGGAGAGTCCGCCTGCCGATGCAGGGGACACGGGTTCGTGCCCCGGTCCGGGAAGATCCCACATGCCGCGGAGAGGCTGGGCCTGTGAGCCATGGCCGCTGAGCCTGCGTGTCTGGAGCCTGTGCTCCGCAATGGGAGAGGCCACAACAGTGAGAGGCCTGCGTATCGCAAAAAAAAAAAAAAAAAATCTATATATGCAAAATTTCTTTGGGCCAAGTAAATGATAAATTTTTGAAATATTTTATAGATGTGTAGAAGAAAGTATATTCTTTAGAAAGATGTTTAAAATCTTTCTTTATTACATTTATTTTCCTATGCTGTTGCTTATTTTGTGTGTACAAGATATGCATAATTCAAAATGAGGTATATTGAAGTAATCCAATATATTTATATTTTTATCAAGTTCTCATATTTTTAAGTTTTTCTTTACCTCTCTTAAGAGCTATTGAGTTGTTCAGAGCATTCCAGTTCCTGGTTGGTATATGTTTTTCATAAACTGTACCTTTAATTGTTACCCCTCATGACTTAGTTCTTTTAACCTTAAATTCTACACTGATATTCCTTTTGCCTCTTGTGCTTTCTTTTTCCTTTGCATTTTCTTTATATGACTCTTTAAAATCATTTTGAGTATTTTTCTTGCGAATAACAGTTAACTATATTTTTTAAGTCAGTTTGACACTTTTAATCAGAGAATTCAGTTCTCATATTTAGTGAAACCATTGACATACTTAATTTTATTCCTTCTCCTTTATTTTCAACATTCATTTTACTTACTTTTCTGTCTTATTTTTTCGGTTTGATGATTATTGCTATTTGCTCTTTTCCTATGCTCATTTGGAAATTTTACCAATAGATTTTCCCAATTCTTTAATGATTACCTTATCAATATTTCTCTACAATTATTTGAAGTAAAAGTAAAAACCATTTCCCCCAATAAAATGCTCCATGTCCTATCATTTTCCACTTCTCCATAGATTACACATTTAGCATACAGACATTTCTTTCTTTGACCCTTCCATCAAAATTGAAGAATTTGAATGATTTTACTTCCTCGATCTTTTCCCCCTCAGCTCAAGTCCTAGGATTTACTGAGAATTTAATAATTTTAGTTTTAACTAATAGTTGAATTTCCATTGCAGTGTCTCTTTCTCTGTCACACTTATCATATTTGGCATTTATATCACATATTCTCAGTCTATCATTATCCATCTTTGTCTAAATAAACACACAAATAAGCACCTGTTCATTCTCAGATTTGTTGTTCACAATTTCTACTTCATTTCACACTTCCTTGGCTTGATTACTCATTTCTTCTTCACTTGTTCATTTAGAATCTCTTCTAGAACACTGTGTTTTCCTTAGAGATTACATTCTATAAATTATTATAAAGTCTTAATTGAATTGTTTGGTCTGCCAGGTCAATTACAGTTTTCTGGGTAAGAGATTCTCAGGTTGAATTCCTGAACCTTCTGTTGTCTCTAAGAACTATGCTACTGTTTCCTAGATTCCAGTATTGCAGATTGGAAATAGCATAACAGTCTTAATCTTTCCCCCTATGTGTAACTTGATCTTTCCCATACGAAGGTTCTCAGAATTTCCAGGTGTGCTTATGCACCTGTCTTTTCTCATCCATACCCCTGGACTTAAATATGCTTTTTCACTCTGTGACTTGGGTCTTTCAGAGACATTCCCTTCTTAAGTTCTATGTGCATTTAGATGTCCAGGGTCTATCTTCCATGTCATTTATCTTTTTCGTCATAATTTTTCTTTATGTTTTTGCTCTATGTTTTAAGATATTTACTCTAATTGATTTCCTGGACTACCAATTCAATCTCAACTCTGACCATCCTCTCCTTCAATTAAACCAAAAACTTTTGCACAGAAATTGTTTTTAACTCCAGAAAATCTACTCTTCTATTGCCTTGAATGCTTTATTTTTTTTCAAGTTGTCATATGACTCCTCCAGTCTCTGTTTCACTAGATGTGCATTCTGGGTTGTTCTTACTGATCATCTTTCTAGTTTCTGGGCACCTTAAATTTTATTTTTCCATAGAGTCTAAAGTTTAATACCTGGAGTTTCTGAAGTCCGGGAAGCAGTGAAAAGCTAAATACTCTCTACTCCATGAGTCTCTGAAGGCATCACAAGGAATCCTTTGCCCAATCCCTGGCTGCTTTCACTCACCCTCAGGGGCAAGGAGGACCATCCACCCAGTCAATTCTTCTTGGCCTCCTGAGCACCATGAGTCCAGCGCCTCCCCCCGCCCATGGAGATGTTGACCTTCTATCAGTGGGCACACACTAAGGTGAGGTCATGGTTTTCTCAAGCCTTGGCAATCCTAATCCTCACTTCAGTTCCCTCTGATACTGGTCTTTAGGATCGCAACCACCAATGAAGGCAAAAAGCTTCCTACTCCTTTGACCCACCATAACTCCTGCAGAACCAAAGCTTCACTTACAACGACCTTCCTTCAGCCTCAGTAGTCATTTGGTCCATGTGGAAAAGATAGGTTAGAAATAGGATTGAAAGAAAAGGAGCTGTTGTCTTCCCAGAATATCCCTTTTCTTTACAGTTTTCAATATTTTCCCCATATTTTACTGTGTTTCATCCTTACAACACTGTGAGATAGAAGTTTGAACCCTGAAATATAGGCTCATTGCTATTTTCACTTAAAAAATAGCGTAGTAAACAGAGAGAAAACAACTCAGATTGGTCCTGCTTCGGTGTGTGTGGTTACATTCCAACATCAACATATTCAGGTTCCAAGACCTGCAACCAGCTATTATATCTTTGCATATTTTGAGAATGCAATCTCCAAAGGGAGAAAAACCAGAGGTGTGGATAAGTGAACATGGAACAGCTCACACGGTTTGGGGCTATGAGCTCAGTACCATTAAGATATGCTCTCCTGGCAGGACTGTACCAACACATGGTCACAGTTAACTCTCCTGGTCATCTCAAGTCTAGCACAGCTGGCAGGATAGATACAGGCACATGGGCTACTCTCTGGGTTATATGAGAATCACGACAGGTACGGATATTGAGCTGCATGAGCTGTTTGTATATTTTGGAGAATAATCCCTTGTTAGTTACATCGTTGGCAAATATTTTCTCCCATTCTGTAGGTTTTTCATTTTGTTTATGGTTTCCTTTGCTGTGTAAAAGCTTTTAAGTTTAATTAGGTCCCATTTGTTTGCTTATGTTTTTACTTCCATTACTCTGGGAGACGGATCCAAAAATATACTGCTGTGGTTTATGTCAAAAATTGTTCTGCCTATGTTTTCCTCTAGGAGTTTTATAGTATCCAGTTTTACATTTAGGTCTTTAATCCATTCGGGGTTTATTTTTGTTTGTATGGTGTTAGAGAATGTTGTAATTTCAGTCTTTTACATGTTACTGTCCAGTTTTCCCAGCACCACTTATTGAAGAGACTGTCTTTTCTCCACTGTATAGTCTTGCCTGCTTTGTTGTAGATTAATTGGACCATAGGTGCATGGGTTTATTTCTGTGCTTTCTATCCTGCTCCATTGATCTATATTTCTGTTTTTGTGCCAGTACCATACTGTTTTGATTACTGTAGCTAAATTGGTACAGCCACTTGGAGAACAGTATGGAGGTTCCTTATAAAACTAAAAACAGAGCTACCATATGATCTAGCAATCCCATTCATGAGCATATATCTGGATAAAACCATAATTCAAAAAGACACATGCACCTCAATGTTCATTGCAGCACTATTTACAATAGCCAAGATATGGAAACAACCTATCCATTCAACATATGAATGGATAAGGAAGATGTGGTATATATGTGTATGTGTGTGTATATATATATATATATATATATATATGCGCACATATATACACTGGAATATTACTCAGCCATAAAAAAAACAATGAAATCATGCCAATTGCAGTACATGGATGGACCTAGAGATTATCATACTGAGAGAAGTAAGCCAGTCAGAGAAAGCCAAATATCATATGATGTCACTTATATGTGGAATCTAAAAAAAAAAAATGATACAAATGAATGAACTTATTTGCAAAACAGAAATAGACTCACAGACTTAGAAAACAAACTTAGGGTTACCAAAGGGGAAAGGGGGTAAGGGAGGGATAAATTACAAGTTCAGGATTAACAGGTACACAGTACTATATACAAAACAGATAAACAACAAGAACCTACTGTATAGCGCAGTGTACTCTACTCAATATTTTGCAATAATCTATATGGGAAAAGAATATGAAAAATAGTATAACATATATTATACACATATAATATATATATATATATGTATGTATAACTGAATAACTTTGCTGTACACCTGAGACTAGCACAGCACTGTAAATCAACTATACCTGAAGAGTGGGATTGCTGGATCATATGGTAGTTCTATTTTTAGTTTTTTAAGGAACTTCATAATGTTCTTCATAGTGGCTGTATCAATTTACATTCCCACCAACAGTGCAAAAGGATTTCATTCATTGCAGCACTATTTACAATAGCCAGGACATGAAAACAACCTAAATGTCCAATGACAGATGAATGGATAAAGAAGATGTAGTACATATATACAATGGAATATTACTCAGCCATAAAAAGTAACAAAATTGGGGTCGTTTGTAGATGTGGATTCACCTAGAGTCTATCATACAGAGTGAAGTAAGCCAGAAAGAGAAAAACAAATATTGTATATTAACATATATATGTGGAATTTAGAAAAATGGTACAGATGAACCTATTTGCAGGGCAGGAATAGAGATGCAGACATAGAGAACGGACATGTGGACACAGGGGAGGAAGGGGAAGGTGAGACGAACTGGGAGATTAGATTTGACATAAATACACTACCATGTGGAAAATAGATAGCTAGTGGGAACCTGCTGTATAGCACAGGGAGCTCAGCTTGGTGCTCGGTGACGACCTAGATGGGTGAGATGTGGGCAGGTGGGAGGGAGGTCCAAGAGGGAGGGGATATATGTATAAATGTAGCTGATTCACTTCACTGTACAGCAGAAACTAACACAGCATTGTAAAGCAATTATACTCCAATTTAAAAAAAAACTATACTTGAATTAAAAAAAAGACAGGTATTGATAAAAGCTCTTTCCTCTTGATATACATCCTTTTTCAAACTCGAAACAGCATCTAACAAATCTTTAATCGATACAGTGTACAAAAGGACAGGTATTGGTTTTCAAGGCATTTATGTTTTAGTTAGGATCTACACATTAAAATTCAAACATGAAGGTGACTCGTGCACTCTCCACTTAAAAACAAGACAAACTGCTTCTTCTGACACAATAAACCTTAGCCATTTTTGCCATGCTCCAATGTCTGAACAAGTAAGAGAAAGTACAGTGGATATCCTTTATTTTTGAGATATGCCTCTCACCACTGACTTGAATAGTGTAATAACTCTTGGTGAGCTTGCAAGTTTCTTTTACCCTCCCTTCTCTTTTCCTTACCTCCTGCTCAGACTTATCACCCTGGAGAACTGATGTTGCACACCCAGGGTTATAACTTGGCTGCTGGTGACAGCTTAAAAGGGAATGCCTCTTAGCAATTCGTATTCTAAAATGTCCTCCCCTTTTCTCTCATGGGAAACCTCCTTCAACGGTTTCAGGTCTGCAGAGTCTTGCAGAAAACACAACATCGTTCACGTTTATGGACCGAATGGTACAGGCTGCTCCCTTCATAAAGTAGCCCTCTCTAACCACTTTTTTTTTTTTTTTTTTTTTTTACTTTTTGGCCACACCCCGCGGCATGTGAGATCTTAGTGCCCCCACCAGGGATCAAACCTGCGCCCCCTGCAGTGGAGGTGCAGTCTTAACCACTGGATAACCAGGGAAGTCCCTAACCACTTTTATAACTTACTGTCTCAAAAACACCACAGGAACAATTAGTCCAAGAAAGAGAAATATAAACACTAATAATAATAAGTAGGGACTTCCCTAGTGGTCCAGTGGCCAGGGCTCTGCACTCCCAATGCAGGGGGCCCGGGTTGGATCCCTGGCCAGTGAACTAGATCCCGCATGCCGCAACTAAGGCCCAGCACAGCCAAATAAATAATAAATAAATAAATATTTTTTAAAAATAGTAAGTAATATTTTTAAAAAATAGTAATAGTAATAAATATTTTTTTAAATAGTAAGTAGTATTTATACTAAGTAATAGTACTACTACTATTAATAATAATATTAACAGTACAACATGCAACTAAAACTTATTGCATACTTAATATCTGGCAGTAACTTTCATAATTCCTTTACTTCAGAAAACACTTTTACTTTATACTTTCTTATGGTTGAAGAAGTAGAAGCGCAGAGAGAATTAAGTAGCTTGCCCAAAGTATCCAGCTAGAGAGCATGGAATTTGAAACTAAATCAGTCTGACAACGGGGCCCATCCTCATCTTTGTCATACCGTAATTCTGTAGTCATCACAACTTATCAGTCTACCGCTTCTTAATGCTCTGACAGCTTTCACTAGAAATAAGCAATATGATTTGTATTGCTAGTAGTAGCTAACTTGAATTTTTCTTCTGCTTCTACTGGTCATCCACTAGCTCCAGGCCAAAACACAGCTTCTAAGCCTGGATATCCCCCAGTGTAAATGGTTAGATGATCTCCAAAGCTCCCTTCTACCTTACATATCTGTCACCAAGGGTCAGTGTGGTAAGTCTACGTTGATGATGTAGATGATGTTAAAATACAATTTTGACCATAAACAAGAAGAAATAATATGAAAATATATTACATGAATAAAAGGCTTTCTTTCTCAAGAAATGGGAACCCTATGCATGATGGACTGTACATATATTTCCTAGGTTTTAACTATTCTTGCTGCACTTTATTGATGAGTCATAATGCTGTAATCCCCAAGGGAAGAATGAAACCCTCACAGTGAAGTTCAATGTGGTATTTACACTCTTAAAATCAGATGCCAGTTTTTTTTCTCAGCCACTCCACGTGACATGAGGGATTTTAGTTCCCCGATCAGGGATGCATCCCACACCCCCTGCAGTAGAAGTGCGGAGTCCTAACCACTGGACCACCAGGGAATTCCCTCAGGTGCCATTTTGCCATCATAACGGGGCACACAATGTTCAAATAATTCTCTGCTGCTGTCCCACCTTCTTACAGATGTCAAATACCAATGGAGAGAGCTACACTATTCAACACTTAGAGAAAAGGAAGAGAAAAAAATATTAAAATAAATGCACACACACATAGTTTTCATGTATATTTGACAAGAAGAGAATTTCTAGAACTATGTCTCAAGCTGTCATCACTATGAAATTATCCATCGGGTAATGGAAAAGGCAGAGACTGCCAAATCTCCCCATTTCAGGTCTTTTCTTCAGATGTCAGCTTTGTAACCTAGAGCTTCCACATAACTGTAAATTAAGACATGTCAGTAGCACCCAAAACAAATATGAAATATTTGCTTTTGAGATGTCTCTTCCCATTTCAAGAGAAAAACGTCGCAGCCCTTTCTCTGTGTTGTCTCACTGCTGCAATAAGACAAGGGAAGAATCCCCTGTGGAAAAAAACTAGTAACAGTGTTATTATTCATTTAGGAATAAGAACATCCATTTTCTTTTATGGGACTGATGCCAGCAGGGGTTAGCTCAGAATGGGTAAGAAGTAAGTTCTGAGGGCAAGAGGCAGAAAGCACAACAGAAGGTCAATCTGGGACCTTAAATATTTAAAGTTATGTGATTGAAAACACTACAAGGTATTTTCAGTCCTAAATACATGTCTTCAAGAAGCAGGTGTATCCAAGTACACTGATCTGTTTTTCTTTCCCTGATGAATCATTTTTATCTGATTAACTAAGCACATTCATATTTTTAGTCATTCAGCAGACGTGACTTGGGACTCCGCAACACTGATCAAAACCACAGGTATGATAAACCAAACACAGATTTTCTCCTATAGAATTCACATACAAGGCGGGGGGGACAGAATATAGCTAACCACATAATAAAAACAGTAACAGTTAATGTGTAATGAGTGCTTATGTCAAGCAAATAGGTTCTATTATTATCTCGATTTTCAAGATGAGGAAACTGGGACTAAGGGAAAGTAACTGTTCCCAAATTTATGTATCTACTAAAAAATTGGCATACAAACTTTAACCTTTAACCCCTACTTTTAACTGCTATGCTACAATCTATCAGTGTAAAGGATTTGTATCATAAGAGAACAATCCAGCATTAAATGGATTTCATAGAGAAATTTACAGCTGGAAGGATCAGAAAAGATTGCATGGAAGAAGTAGCATTTGGCCAGGTAAGGTTTGATTCTTTGAAGAATGGGCTCCATGTCAATCATTCCGAGTGAAGCAATTACATCTGCCTGTTTCAGTTAGAAATACTGTAGTCTGCTGGTACAGGAATTCCTATCATTTCCTCCCAGGGGTGTGTATCAGAACCCTCTATACATTGTAGATGCATTTAAAAATGATACTCCACCCTCCCACCATCCCCCAGTACATACTGTTTTCCTCACAACACATGAGCTAATGCAGATTCTAAAATAGTAAGTAACGTTCCCAGGCTTACCCAGAGAGCAAGATTTGAATCAGGATCATTCTGATATGAACACCCAGGGCTGGTACCTCACCCAAGCCGGGGCCTCCATCAGGTCTTACAACAAGGGCAAGGGAAAAGTAAACACACGTTGGCTGTTGGCAAGAGTGTGTCTGTCTTCCTTGATGAATAGTTTGGTAGAATTTTTTAATCAAAAATACCCTACCTATCTCCAGGTTTAAATCCATTGTAAGATAACAATGAAAATGAAACTAAAGGGCACTCAAAGACAGAGTAGGCAATAATGAGCTAGAGGAGAAAAGGAGGGATACGGTCAGTGGGAGAGATGCTTGGTAGTGAACGCTGAGGGGTCATCTAAGAAAACCTCATTCCCTTCTGGACTTTATCCTTTAAGGACAGCACCATCGAGAAAGCACTCTAAGTGCAATGAAATAAGAGGCTTATTCTAAGAGTGAGATCTTAGGTCTTAGTTGGAAGAGCTGGAGAAGGAAAATTACAAAGGAAGGAGAAAAACTCTCCCTAGCGATGGGGCAGATGAACAAGTTTCCATTTCCAGAGACACCTGGAAACTCTGTGTCTGGTTCCAGGGGAAGTGTCGGTTGTTGGTGCTTTCACAGCAAAGTGTCTCAGAGTGGGCGGGGTCATGGCTGGACAAATCCCTGGCCATAAGGAGAAGAGCTGGACGCTCAGCAGGATGAACTGGACCCTCTCCCCATCTCCACCCACCAAAGCCCTTCACAGCTTGATGGATGCTGCTTCACTTTTGCCTCCCAAATCTCCAGCCAATTCTAGCCTAACACCGTCCTGGGATGGGGTTGTGAGAAATGGACTTCTCGCCAAAGCCAAGTTGACAGTGGAACAGAGGTCAGCAAAGTATGGCCTGCAGGTGAAATCCAGCCCATTCCTATTTTTGTAAATAAAGTTTCCTGGCACACAGTCAAGCTCACTCCTTTATGGGTCTTTGGCTTCTTGGGTGCTACAATGGCAGAGTTGGTAGCAGCAACAAGATCATGAGGCCCACAGAGCCTCAAATCTTTGCTCTCTGGCCCTTTAGAGAAAACACAAAAGACCCTGAATAGCCAAAGCAATCTTGAGAAAGAAAAACAGAGCTGAAGGAATCAGGATCCCTGACCTCAGAATATACTAGAAAGCTACAGTAATCAAGACAGTATGGTACTAGCACAAAAACAGAAATATGGATCAATGGAACAGGATAGAAAGCCCAGAGATAAACCCACACACCTATGGTCACCTTATCTTTGAAAAAGGAGGCAAGAATACACAATGGAGAAAAGACAGCCTCTTCAATGAGTGGTGCTGGGAAAACTGGACAGCTACATGTAAAAGGATGAAATTAGAACACTCCCTAACACCATACACACAAAAAAACTCAAAGTGGATTAAAGGCCTAAATGTAAGGCTAGACACTATAAAACTCTTAGAGGAAAATACAGGCAGAACACTCTATGACATAAATCACAGCAAGATCCATTTTGACCCACCTCCTAGAGAAATGTAAATAAAAAGAAAAATAAACAAATGGGACCTAATAAAACTTAAAGCCTTCTGCACAGCAAAGGAAACCATAAACAAGATGAAAAGACAACGCTCAGAATGGGAGAGAATATTTGTAGACGAAGCAACTGACAAAGGATTAATTTCCAAAATATACAAGCAGCTCATGCAGTTCAATATCAAAAAAACTAACAACCCAGGCTTCCCTGGTGGCGTAGTGGTTGAGAGTCCATCTGCCAACGCAGGCAACACGGGTTCATGCCCCAGTCTGGGAAGATCCCACATGCCGCGGAGTGGCTGGGCCCGTGAGCCATGGCTGCTGAGCCTGTGTGTCCGGGGCCTGTGCTCCGCAACGGGAGAGGCCACAACAGTGAGAAGCCCGCATACCGCACACACACAAAAAAAACTAAAAAAAACCTAACAACCCAATCCACAAATGGGCAGAAGACCTAAACAGACATTTCTCCAAAGAAGACATACAGATAGCCAACAAACCCATGAAAAGATGCTCAACATCACTAATCATTAGAGAAATGCAAATCAAAACCACAGTGAGGTATTGCGTCAGAATGGCCATCATCAAAAAATCTAGAAACAATAAATGAGGGAGAGGGTGTGGAGAAAAGGGAACCTTTCTGCACTGTTGGTGGGAATGTAAATTGATACAGCCACTATGGAGAACAGTATGGAGGTTCCTTAAAAAACTACAAATAGAACTACCCTATGACCCAGAAATCCCACCACTGGGCATATACCCAAAGAACACCATAACTGAAAAACACACATGCAACCCAATGTTCATTGCAGTATTATTTACAGTAACCAAGTCATGGAAGCACCCTAAATGCCCACAGACAGATGAATGGATAAAGAAGGTGTGGCACATATATACAATGGAATATTACTCAGCCATAAAAAGGAACGAAATTGGGTCATTTTTAGAGACGTGGATGGACCTAGAGACTGTCATATAGAGTGAAGTAAGTCACAAAGAGAAAAATAAATATTGTATATTAACACATATAGGTGGAATCTAGAAAAGTGGTACAGATGAAGTTGTTTGCAAGGCAGAAATAGAGACACAGGCATAGAGAACAAACGTATGGACACCAAGGCGGGTAAGGGGAGTGGGATGAATTGGGAGATTGGGACTGACATATATACACTATTGATACTATGTATAAAATAGATAACTAATGAGAACCTGCTGTATAGCACAGGGAACTCCACTTCACTATACAGTAGAAACTAATACAACATTGCAAAACAACTACGCCCCAATTAAAAAATAAAAGCAATAGTCAGGAAAGGGAGGATTTCAAGGAGGGAAATGACATGATAAGGTTTGATGTGGCTGATGGTAATGGATTGAACATGAGCAAGACCAGAGGAAAGGCACTCAGATAAAATTCACAGTTCTCTCCATGACTCTGGACCGACTGAGTGTGCCACTTCGGGATGTTATAATATTCAGATTTGAGTCCCTCCTCTGCCACCAATTCCACTTAATATAAAGAGCATAAACACTCATTGACACGACGAATACGACCCAGTGAGCCAATCATGACAAGATCAGACCAGTCCAAATTCAGCCGCATGAATGCTGCAATTATTTTGAAAAAGACCCATATTAAGAGGGTCGGTTTGCCTTCCCATCCTAGTTGAGTCATTCTTTTTAACTTAAAAACTATTTCAGGGCTTCCCTGGTGGTGCAGTGGTTGAGAGTCCGCCTGCCGATGCAGGGGACACGGGTTCGTGCCCCGGTCCGGGAAGATCCCACATGCCACGGAGCGGCTGGGCCCGTGAGCCATGGCCGCTGAGCCTGCGCGTCCAGAGCCTGTGCTCCGCAACGGGAGAGGCCACAGCAGTGAGAGGCCCGCATACCGCAAAAAAAAAGACCACAAAAAAACAAACAAACAAAAAAACTATTTCAATCGAGTGAAAGCAACTATAACAGATATATATATGTACACGTTATATGTGTAAAGAAACATACAATCACTGCAATTTTTCTCTCCACTAAAATAACATGTCATCAAGATAATATTTTGCTTTGGAAACTTCCTTGTAGGGGATGGGTTTTCTTCTATGAATGAAAAAGGGGTTTGAGCTACATTTAAGTAGATCTTAAAGGACAGCTATCCTTAGCTGGCATCGAGATTACACTGGTAAAAGGAAAGAGGACTCTGGGACCTCTATTGTATTACTATTTTTCATAAAACAAATAAAACCTTATCTGCAATAGCATCTTTGAAAAGAAAAAAAATCTGAAATAATAGTTCTCACCTCCCAGCGATCTTTTGAAGATAACCTGCGATAATGCTTCCTCTGTAATCAGAACAAATTAAAATCTTAGGCTCTCAATAAATGGTCATTCACTAATTTGTACCTTTATTCAAATATTTATTTGAGCCCAGGTACTGAACTGAGTGCTGGGAATTCAAATTATATCAAGTCCCTGTCCTCATTGAAGCTTCCATTCTAATGGGAAGAGACCCAAAATAAACACCTAAACAAGTAAACACTTGACATTTTGGAAAATTCTAAGTGCCTTGGCAGAAAATAAAGCCAGGTTAAAGATACAGGGAGTGCCTCCATGTGAGTGTGTATGTGTGTGTGTATCTGTGTGTGTGTGGACGGGGTTACCCTTTTATATAACATGGGTGGAAGAGTTCTTATTGATAAAGTGACCCCAAAGGCACCATGCAAATGCCTAGAGATGAGTATTCTCAGCAGAGGGACCAGCACATGCAAATAACATGAGGGATCACTTGTTTGGCAAGTTCAAAAGTGCTATTTTTTTTTAATGTTGATGGTAAGCCTTAGCTTTGAGATAGATGTACTTGATCTACTTCCTAACTTTAGAATTATGCCTAGAATTGGGAGGAAGGGTGAGGGGATGTTAGTCAAATGGTTACAAGCTTGGGAAGCTGGCAATGACCAATACGCGGAAACTAGAACTTATTTACTTGGAATTTCTAAAATGAAAATTGCTTATTTACCTAAAATATCCTAGCTACCTTATCACTTATTTTGAAACAATTTTTTAAAACAATTATTTATTGAGTGCTTATAATAGGTCAGGCAATTTCTAGCTGCAAAGTCAGAGGATGGTTGTGCTAAGCTCCTTAAGGGCAAGAAGCCTCAGACCCAGGAATACTTGTGGGTGAGGAATTGCACATTTTCCATTAAAGTGAAAATACTCCCTTCCTTACAGTCCCTAGGCCTGTGCATATAAACTAATCTCATCTATTTAGTACGCGGTTAGGAAAACCTCTCACAAGAATTTTTGTTTTTTAACTTTGGCCCCAGAACATTGCCCCTTGACTGTTAAACTAATGTTTGCAGATTCTTTTGTTGCAAAATATGCATCCTGGCAGTCTGATCCGAATTTACGTCCTCCTTTACTTTGATGATCCGTTAAACTAAATCACTCTCAGTGAAAGCGGCACTACAAACTCCTCTAGCAATACTCATGAGTCCTATCCTGTCCTTGGGGAGCTCTTGAAGATTCTAGAATCTTCTGATACACTGTCACCAAGTGGTCAATGGCACTTTCAATAACTCTGACCTACCCCATAATGTACAATGGACTACAGATTGTCTTTTGTCACTCCAAAAATCCAAAGGAAGTAAAGTAATACCCTCAAAACTTTGCAACTTAAATTTTAAAATGTCATTGCCATCTCTAGCCTAAATTGCTCATACTATATTTGATCTACTCAGTAAACACTGAGAGCATCTAAAATAAACTAGGTTTTATTTTAAGTGCTTTAAAATATTAACTTATTTAGTCTGTAAAATTAATAAACAGAAATCTCCCTTAAATAGAGTTGGGAGACTAGAAGGGGGAGCTCTCATGCCCTGTGATGATAAGAGAGCCCAACAGGAAAAAGGAAGACTGCTCTTCTTTCTGAGCAAAGACTCAGCCAATGAAAAGCCATGGACTCTGTTTATTACAGTCCTCCCAACTTCCTTTTCCTCTTTATTAAAGCTTTCTCATTCTCTTGCCCTGCAGGGACTTGCATCGTGACTCATCGTGGTTGCGGATGCTGGACGACAATTCTCTGCTGATCCCAAATGACCCCTTCTTTGCTGGAGAAATAACTAGCAGTCTCCTTGTTTCAGGTCAGCAAATCCTTACAACAACCCTATGATGTAAGTATTGTCACACAGACATTTTACAGGTGGGGAAACTAAGGTATGGAAAAGCTAAGTACTTGCTGAAGCTCATAAAACCAAAAATTCTATGATCAGGAACTTGAACTCAAGTAGCCTGCTTGTTTTTTTGGGGTTTTTTTGTTTTGTTTTTTGTTTGTTTTTTGTAGTACGTGGGCCTCTCACTGTTGTGGCCTCTCCCATTGTGGAGCACAGGCTCTGGATGCACAGGCTCAGCGGCCACGGCTCACGGGCCCAGCCGCTGCGCGGCATGTGGGATCTTCCCGGACCGGGGCACGAACCCGTGTCCCCTGCATCGTTAGGCGGACTCTCAACCACTGCACCACCAGGGAAGCCCTATTTTATATATAGTAGTTTGTATCTACTAATCCCAAATTCCCAATTTATCACTCCCTTCCCCTTTCCCCTTTGCTAACCTAAATTTTTTTCCTATGTTTGTGAGTCTATATCTGTTTTGTGAATAAGTTCATTTGTGTCATTTTTTTAGATTCCCCATATAAGTGATATCATATATCTTTCTGTTTGACTTCACTTAGTATGATAATCTCTAGGTCCATCCATGTTGTTGCAAATGGAATGATTTCATTCTTTTTTTATGGCTGAGTAATATTCCATTGTGTATCTGTACCACATCTGCTTTATCCATTCATCGATGGTCATTTAGGTTGCTTCTGTGTCTTGGGTATTGTACACAGTGCTCCTTTGAACATTGGGGTGTATCTATTCAAATTAGAGTTTTTGTCTTTTCCGGTTATATGCCCAGGAGTCAATTCTCCAATTCTTAAAGGGACACTGGGAATCCAGGATTTGTGTGTGTGTGTGTGTGTGTGTGTGTGTGTGTATACCAATATAATCTTCCAATTTAAAAATATTGGCAACCAATTCGAGTTTTAAAAATACTGCACTAGATAGAGAACATATTGTTTCTAATTTAATCTTTTAGGGTTCATTCCATTTTACTGTATTCAATTTTGTTCCAGAATTTTCAACATAGCTAAGCAGTAGCTATGGAAGAGCAGCTTTCGTAACCAGCACTTTGTCAAGGAAGCAACTGGTATAGGTACTTAAGAGGTGCGACCACCTGTCTTCCTCCCAAGTGTTGATTATTAAGATGAAATGGGCTATAAAGAAGGTGGCAAACTAGACTGAGTGAAAGGAGAAACAGACTGAAAAGAACTCCATTACCACCTATGGGTTTATGAATGACTGCCACTTTGAACCTATCTAGTTATAGCTGAAACTTCCTAGGAAGAAAACCCATATTCTCTATGACATGCTGTTGCTGGCTTATCCGTGACAGTCATTGGAACAGCCTCACCATGATCTATTTTAATATATCTCTTGACCTATTTTTATATTCTAACACTGAAAAGTTAAAGTGCTAACTTACAGAGCCTAGGCATGTTATTTTCCAATAAAACACATTTTTACCAGTAGCTTTCTATCCAGGTTTCCTTTTTATGGGATACTTTCCATTGTACAGAGGAACTCATTGATCTTCAGAAACTTTGAGAGATGGAAAAAGTCTTTAATGCATTGTAGCCCAGAGGTGATCCTTAACTTCTGTCAGCTTGGAAATCACCTGCACTCACAGTGCGTGCATGGTCTCTGATCTTAATTTGTTCCCTTTTGTGGGGATAGTATTATGTCTGTTATAAAAACAAATAACACTGAACAAAGCTACCAACGTTTGCACTCAGGAAAAAGTGAGCGCATTGATTTCAATTCTTTACCACAGGAATTCTTTCCTTAGCACCCGCCCAGGTTACTATTAACTCCACTTGCAGCTCCATTACACGAATACTGTTCAGATAATTGAGCTGTCTAGCTTCCAGAAAATGTAGGGTAGTAGGCTTTTCACTGTCCCAATTACTACTTCACCTCACTCACATTTATCTAGGCTTGCCTAAAAGCCTCACAATCCTGATTGAGGAAGAGAGTACAATTGATCTAATGTAACACAAAATTAGCTGACCAAAATGGAAAAGCTACTGAATTCAAATTCTCTGGTGCCAGTTCTTTTACACAAAATGGTTTGACTTCTTAAAAGGCTATGGTTTATATATTTTTTATTTTTTGATAATAAAAATCAAAGAAATATAGGATAATTCAAGCCTTGCTTGAGGTTTTAACCTGATTCTGCTTTGCAGAGACTCAAAATGGTCTATGTAGCCTGTTCAAGGCCAGTCCAAGTTCCGGAGAAAAAGTCATTAGTGATGGTAAAAGGGAGGAAGAACCCCCTCCAGCAAAACCCTAGCACATGATAAGAGTCACCAGAAGCATCATGAAATTGCAGAACAGCCAACTGGCCACCAAATGAATTTCCAAAGCGAAGGGAACATTTAAGAAAGGTTTTACCCATTTTAGGCAGCAGTAAAACATCTAATGATTAAACCATAAGCTGTTTCCACTGTGTCCATAAAAGGCAGGAGGAGCATTGGAACTGTTAAACATTCTCTGTTTCCTCTTCCTCTAACAGTAAGACTCATGAAAAAATCATCAACAGTGAAATAGGCAACGGTCAGAGTGGTGAGGAAACCAGGTTGCCTATTTTTAGATCATTCAATGCTTGGGCCACCCACGTGGTCCTCAGTCCAGTGAAATGTACAGGGGCCCACAAAAATGAAGCTGCTGAGTGGGTGTACAATGTTCTTAGGTCCCATTTAGGAAGAATCCATCTCATTGCCTTCCATCTGGTTCTTCAAACTTCCTCCCTGACCCTCCCCAAGAAATGAGATTTTCACTACTACGACATTATCCCAAGCCACCATCATCTCTTGCCTGAACTGGTACAATATGCTCCTAACTGGATTTCCTTCTTGATTTCAATTCTTTGCCATAGGAATGCCTTCCTTAACACCCATCCAGGTCAGTATTCACTTGACCTGTAGTCCATTCACAAAGAAACCAGAAAGATCATGTAACATAAAATTAATCATCTTAAAAAAAAAAAAATTAATCATCTTGTGCTAGAGAGGGTGTGGAGAAAAGGGAACCGTCCTACACTGCTGGTGGGACTGTACAACCACTATGGAGAACAGTATGGTGGTTCCTTAAAAAACTAAAAATAGAATTATCATATGACCCAGCAATCCCACTCCTAGGCATATATCTGGAGAACACCATAATTTGAAAGGATGCATGCACCCCAATGTTCGTTGCAGCATTGTTTACAATAGCCAGGACATGGAAGCAACCTACATGTCCATCGACAAAGGAATGGATAAAGAAGATGTGGTACATATATACAGTGGAATATTACTCAGCCATAAAAAGGAACAAAATAGTGCCATTTGCAGAGACGTGGATGGATCTAGAGATTGTCATACAGAGTGAAGTAAGTCAGAAAGAGAAAAACAAATATGATATAATATCACTTATATGTGGAATCAAGAAAAATGGTACAGATGAACTTATCTGCGAAGCAGAAACAGAGTCACAGGTGTAGAGAACAAACTTATGGTTAGCAAGGGGAGAAGGGGAGTGGGACAAACTGGGGGATTGGGATTAACCTATATAGACCACTATATATAAAATAGATATCTAATGAGAACCTACTGTTTAGCACAAGGAACCCTACTCAATGATCTGTGGTGACCTAAATGGGACGGAAATCCAAAAAAGAACGGATATACGATACGTATACATATAACTGATTCACTTTACTGTACAGAAGAAACTAACACAACATTGTAAAGCAACTATACTCCAATAAAAATTAATAAAATAAAGTAAAATTAAAATGTTAAAAAAAAGAAAAGGAAGGAAAACTATTCTGGTTAAAAAAAAAATTTAACGACTTCCAAACCTAATAAAACTTGAGTCTGTCAGCAATATCAAAAAAAATTTTTTTAATTAAAAAAATAAAATTAATCATTTCAAAGCATACAGTGCAGCATTTAGTACATTTACATGTTGTACAACCATCAGTTCCAAAACATTTTCCTCACACCAAAAGGAAGCTCTGCACCCATTAGCAGTTACTCTGCGTTCCTGTTCTCCCCAGCCCCCGACAACCCACTAATCTGCCTCCTGTCTCTATTCTGGATATTTCTGTAAATGGAATCATAAAAGAGATTACCTTTGGGGTCTGGTTTTTTTCACTTAGCATGTTTTCAAGATTCATCCACGTTATAGCATGTATCACAACTTCGTTCCTTCATATGGCTGAAGATGTACATATATACCGTACGTGCATATACCATATTTAGTTTATCCATTTTTCAGTTGATGGATATCTGGGTTGTTTTTACCTCTGACAATTTTGAATAGTTCTGCTGTTAACATCTGTGTAAAAGTTTTTTTTGAACACCTATTTTCAATTCTCTGGGCTATATACGTAGGAGTAGAATTGCTGGGCCATATGGTTAACTTTGTGAAGAATTACCAAATTGGTTTACAGAGCAGCTGTATCATTTTACATTCTCACCAACAACCTACAAGGGTACCAGTTTCTCCACATCTTTACTGACACGTGTCTTTTTTTTTAAAAGGATCTTTCTACAACTGTAGCTCAGATGATTTAACTGCCCTCCGCTGGCTCCCATCATGTAGAATAAAAATCAGAATCCTCCAAGGCCCTAGGAGATGGGAGACATGAATCCCTCCCTCATCTCCTTCCCCATGACTTGCCTTCTTTCTCACCTCATGCCAACTACGTTATCCTTCTCATCAATCCCCGAAAGCACCAAGCTGCTCCCATGGGAGGGTCTTTGTACTGGCTGTTTGGAATGCCCTTCCCAAACATCTCCACATTCTACTTCCTTATTGAAGCTTCAGCTCAAATGGCATCTGTCCTAAAACGTTTACCCTGAAGAAACCATAGCACAAACCCACTGCCTGAGCCTGAGTTCCCTAGAAAATAAAACTTGATGCAAGAGTTAAATACTAAAATGCATTATTGGGAGGGGAGGGAACGGGGTTGAAATCCTAAGGAAATAAGGATATAAAAGGGAAGTGGGATGGTGAATAAAAGAAAACATATGCCAGGAGAGTGTTATTCAGCTGATCATGGTTTCTCCAGAAAAAACGAAAAAAAGAAAAATACAAACCATAACTTGGTCTTACAGCGTTTCCAGAAGGGCTCTGTGAAATTACTGAGTCTCCTAACAGTCTGTCACTAGAGGGGTCAGGGAGACAAAGAACGACTCATTTATCTTCGAGCTCTTTCCAACTGCCTGTCTGTCATTATTTAAAGACTACTTTATAAGGTTTCGTTTTGATTTGTTTAATTGTGTTAAATACACATGACATAAAATTTATCGTCTTAACCATTTTTAGCCACACAGTTCAGCACTGCTAAGTACACTCACATAGTTTGCAACCAATCTCTCCAGAACTCTTGTCTTCTTGCAAAACTGAAACACTATACCCATGAAACAACAACTCCCCAGCTCGTCCTGCCCCAGCCTCTAGCCACTACCTTTCTACTCTCTGTCTCTAGGAATTTAACTCCTCTAGGCACCTCATATAAGTGGGATCCTGCAGTATTTATCTTTTTGTGTCTGGCTTATTTCACTTAGCATAACGTCTTCAAGCCCCTCCTTGTTGCAGCATGTGACAGGATTTCCTTCCTTGTTAGTGCTGAGTAATGGTCCACTGTATTTATAACCACATTTTGTTTATCCATTTCTCCAGTGCTGGCCTTTTGGGTTGCTTCCACCTCTTGGCTATTGTGAATAATGAAGCTGGGCTTCAAGACCCCACTTCAGTTGTTTTGGATATATACCCAGAAGTGGAATTGCTGGATCATATGGAAATTCTATTTTTAATTTTGAGTAACTGCCATACTGTTTTCCATTGCCACTGTGTCATTTTATATTGCTACCTACCATGCACGAGGATTCTAATTTCTCCACATCCACACCAACACTTGTTATTCTCTGAGGTTTTTGTGGGGGTTTTTGTTTTGTTTTGTTTTGTTTGCGGTACGCGGGCCTCTCACTGTTGTGGCCTCTCCCGTTGCGGAGCACAGGCTCCGGACGCACAGGCTCAGTGGCCATGGCTCACGGGCCCAGCCGCTCCACGGCATGTGGGATCTTCCCAGACCGGGGCACGAACCCGTTTCCCCTGCATTGTCAGGCAGACTCTCAACCACTGCGCCACCAGGGAAGCCCTGTTTTTTTTTAAATAAATTTATTTATTTTATTAATTTTTGGCTGTGTTGGGTCTTTGTTGCTGCACTCGGGCTTTTTCTAGTTGCAGTGGGCAGGGGCTACTCTTGTTGCGGTGAGCAGGCTTCTCATTGTGGTGGCTTCTCGTTTTGGAACATGGGCTCTAGGCACGTGGGCTTCAGTAGTTGTGGCATGCAGACTCAGTAGTTGTGGTTCACGGGCTCTAGAGCACAGGCTCAATAGTTGTGGTGCATGGGCTTAGTTGCTCCACGATGTGGGATCTTCCTGGACGAGGGCTCGAACCCGTGTCCCCTGCACTGGCAGGTGGATTCTTAACCACTGTGCCACCAGGGAAGACCTCTCTGAGTTTTTTTTTAATAGTAGCCATCTTAATGGGTTGAGGTCCCACAGGGTTTTAACTTTTCCACACTTGGAGGTTGTGTGGTGCAGCTCTTTCAGGAAGCTTCTGAACAAGCCAGAGGATTCTTTCTTTTTTTGGCCACACCACGCATCTTGCGGGATCTTAGTTCACTGACCGGGGATCCAACCCGGGGCCCCAGCAGTGAGAGCACCGAGTCCTAACCACTGGACTGCCAGGGAATCCCCAAAAGCCAGAGGATTCAAACAACCATTCCAGGTAGGGAATAGACAAGGGCCTTGGTACTATGCATAGAGTGTCTTTGGATTGTGATGGTGGCTGTGGTAGCTTTATGACTCCAAGATGGTGTAAGCAATTGTTAGGTCCAATCCAGCCAATGAAGTAAACAGCCAGAATGGGTATACCATTAGGTAAGGTTAAG
Organism: Aethalodelphis obliquidens; assembly: GCF_003676395.1. Classification (NCBI taxonomy): domain Eukaryota; kingdom Metazoa; phylum Chordata; class Mammalia; order Artiodactyla; family Delphinidae; genus Aethalodelphis; species Aethalodelphis obliquidens. The sequence goes on along the minus strand of NW_020838000.1, from coordinate 3,998,049 downwards.
CAAACCCAAGACGGTGCATAAACTGGGTTTAATATATCCATTTACCCTGCTTCATTTTCCCCAATATATTTGTCATTAACTAAAATTAAATGTTTAGCATATTTATTTTTTTTGTCCACCCCCCCTAAAATATGTAAGTTTCACATTTGTCTTCTTCATCTCTGTATTTCCAGGGCCTAGAACAATCCCTGACTTACATTAGGGAGATGCAAAACCATAGAATGAAAAATTAATAATCTGTCGACCTTCTTTTTGGCTTAAATCAAAATTCACCTAAGCCTTTTCCTACCAGTTATGATGTCTCAGATTTGGTTGCAAGATGGTCATTTCCGGTCAGCGTGTAGAAAACCACAAGAGAGAGAGTATCCTTCTTACCCTAAAACAAGAACAAACCAGAAAGCCTACAAAAGCATAAAGTTTCAGAGAACTGAGGATGCAGAGGATGAAAAGGGAACTCCATTTAATGAGTTGTAACTCCCTTCTGAGGAGAGAAGAGTGCCACTGCTTTTACCCCAGAGAAGCAGTGGGAGAAGAAATCCACCATAAATAGGAGGAAGAAAACACCAGTGGAATGTCATGGCTGCAGGTGGACGAGCATGACCGATCAGAATAGTGGATGCCCTGAAACAGAGCAAAGCTCTTCCATCCACCGGTTCCCCACCTCGGCTCTTCACCAAGTGCACGAAATCAAGGGCAGAGTTGCCGAGAGATCTCCCTGAGGTGCACAGGGCCTTCTACAAGTGCAAGACAAAGAAACGCCTGCTGAAGCCTTGGCATGGCAAATCTGCTTGAGCACAACAGGACTTCACGTGGGTCAGAGAACAGCTGCCAAAGGCTGGAGTTGAGGCAGGAGAGCTAAGACACCTTTGTCTGAGGCATGGAGCCACCTCTTGGAAGGCGTGGGGCAGATCATCAGGGCAGAGAGAGATTTTCTGAGAGGCAAAAGCTGGAGGCAGGACTGGCGAGTTAAAAGAATGGACCAGCTCCCAAAAAAACTACCAGCCTGGCTATAAAACACAAGGATTATTTGCAGGGTTTCACTGGGGATCAGATCCCAAAATCTGCTGAAGGAACAGTCTTGATTCACCCTCACAATTGAAGCTAATGGTGAGCTGTTTCTAACCAAAACTTCAACAAAGCTGTAACTCAGGTCAACTATAGGTTAGATTAACTCAGCATGTCGGAAACATGAAAGAAGAGGAGTGCCCTTTTATGACGGTGGTATTTTATTCTCTACCATACTTTATACAAGATATGCAGCATACTATAAAATATTACAAGATATGTAAAGAAGCGAGGTCATGTGACCCATGGCCAACACAGGAAACGGTCAATAGAAGAAGACCCAGAAGTTGGCCCAGGTAAGTATGTTAAAGGATAGAGTGGAAAAGATGACGAATGTGCATAAATAAATGCAGAATTTCAGCAAAGAGAAGGAAACTATTAAAAAAAATGAAATGAAAACAAATGTAATTAATTCCATGGGCTTATCAGCAGGTTAGACACAGCAGAGAAAGTGATCAGTGAACTTGGGGTCTCTGCACTTGCCCTTCCCTGTGTCCAGATGCTCTCCTCTGTACCATGTGATTCACTCACTTACTTCCTTTAGTTCATGTCTCAAATGCAATTTCAGCACTGAGGCATAGCCCTTTATTTTTAAATAAACCTACTCCTTTATTTTTCTCAATAACATTTTATTATATGTGAGGTTATAGATGCAGATGCACAAAAAAAGCACACGAATGTGTGTGTACATGTCTACTGATATATAGTTATTTATTTTAAGACTTTTTGTTGGCTTTTTCATGTCAGAATGTAAGCCTTGGAGTTAAGACACTTTGTCTCTATTGTTCATTGCTTTACCCCTAGAACCTAAATTCTCTATTGAGAATTGAGAATGCAGTAGCTGTTCGATTGATACGTGAATTATTGAATTAGCAAATATATGAATGGAGCCAGACATCATGGCTAACTGCTGTCTACTGTAATTGGGTGTTTACAGTACGGTGCACTTGAAGGGTGGAAAGAAAAACACAAAATCATACTTCAACAGTTTGCAGTGGTCAAACTTTGAAAACCAATAAGGGCAGTCTTTAAGTAGAGGGTCAAATGAGGAATTCTGTGTTATAAAAGGATAATTCTGGTGGCAGAGTAGTAGAATGGAATTGACAGGCAGGGAACTGAGATGAAGAAAATCAATTAAGAGTTTATCTGCATAGCAAAGGAAACCATGAACAAAACAAAAAGGCAACCTACGGAATAGGAAAAAATATTTGCAAATCATGTGTTTCATAAGAGATTAATATCCAAAATATATAAAGAACTCATACAACTCAGTAGCAAAACCCCCCAAACAATCCAATTAAAAAATGGACAGAGAACCTGAGTAGGCATTTTTTCCAAAGAGGACATTGTCAGATGGCCAACAGGCACGTGAGAAGGTGCTCAGCATCACTAACCATCAGGGAAATGCAAATCAAAATCAAATGAGATATCACCTCACACCTGTGAGAATGGTTATCACCAAAAAGGCAACAAGTAACAAGTGTTGGTGGGGATGTGGAGCAAAAGGAAGACTTGAACACTATTGGTAAGAATGTAAATTGCTGCAGCCACTATGGAAAATAGTGTGGAGATTCCTCAAACAATTAAAAAAAGAACTACCGTATGATCCAGCAATTCCACTTCTGGATATTTATCCAAAGAAAATGAAAATGCTAACTCAAAAAGGTACTTGCAACCCCATGTCCTTTGCAGCATTATTTGGCTTCCATGTCAAGACATGAAAGCAGCCTAGGTGTCCATCAATAGATGAATGGATAAAGAATATGTGGTATATATATTCAATGGAATATTACTCAGCCACAGAAAGGAAAGCTTGTCATTTGCAGCAACATGGATGGACCTTGAGGGCATTATGCTAAGTGAATAAGTCAGACAAAGACAAATATCATATGATCTCACTTATATATGGAATCTAAGAAAAAGAAAAAACAAAGTCCAGACTCATAGACAGAACAGATTGGTGGTTGCCAGAGGTGGGGGATGTGGAGTGGGTGAAATAGGTGAAGGTGGTCAAGAGGTACAAGCTTCCAGTTATAAAATAACTCCTGGGATGTAATGTACAACATGGTGACTACAGTTAATAATACTGTATTGCATATTTGAAAGGTGCTAAGAGAGTAGATCTTAAAAGTTCTCATCACAAGAAAACAATTGTAACTGTGTGGTGATGGATTTTAACTAGACTTATTAGGGTGACCATTTCACAATATATAGATATATTGAATCAATATGCTGTATAATGAAACTATATAATGTTCAATAATGTTATATCGCAATTGTATCTCAATTTAAATAAATAATGAAACTCTAATGAACTTTTCCTCACATGTACACAAAAATTAACTTGAAATAGATCGTAGACCTAAATGTAAAAAGGAATACTATAAAACTTCTGCAAAAAGAAACAAACAGGAGAAAATCTTCATGACCTCGAGCCAAGCAAATATTTCTTAGATATGACACAAAAAGCAAAAAGCATGAAAGAAATTGATCATTTGGATTTCAATAAAATTAAAAACTCTGCTCTTCAAAGTATTGTAAGAAAACGATAAGGTAAGCCATCGTCTGAGAGAAAACATGTGAAATTATGAAACGTAGGGAAAAAAGAGGCTCTTGCTCTAACAAAGACGAAAGTTGTTGGGAGCCTGAACCAGTAATGAAGTACACATAAAATGAGGCTTTGGCTTTTCAAGAGATGTTGCAGCAAGAACCAGCAGGTCTTTGTGATAATTAGATTTGCAGGTGTGGAGGTGTAATCGCGAGCAAGCATTCTCAAATGACTTTGAGCTTTCCAGCACTGGCACCTGGGAAATCGCTATGCCTTTACAAAGATGAGAAATACAGGAGCAGAAGCAAGGTTGTTGGGGAAGATTATGCTTCCTTTGGGTCATCTGAAGGATGTCAGATGAAACTATCTAAGAGGTAGTTGAAAATATGGAGAACATAAAGATGGAACTTATTGAGGAGGTCAAGGCTAGAAACAGTAATTTCAGAATCACCTCTCTCGAGATGGTATTTGAAGCTATGAGAATGGATGAGATTCCTCAGCATTTATCATCTGTGCCTGCCCTTAGGTTCTTACCATGGAGTCCCACGTGCCTGCTATTCTTCAGATCTCTCTCCAGATAAAACATTAATTTCCTTGAGAGTAGGAATTGTGTCTTACACTTTCTGTATATTCTTCTTTACACTGAAGATTTCCTTCTCAGGGATTCCCTGGTAGCGCAGTGGTTAAGAATCCACCTGCCAATACAGGGGACACGGGTTCAATCCCTGGTCCGGGAAGATCCCACATGCCACGGAGCAACTAAGCCCGTGCGCCACAACTACTGAGCCCACGTGCCACAGCTACTGAAGCCCACTCGCCTAGAGTCCGTGCTCCGCGACAAGAGAAGCCACTGCAGTGAGAAGCCCACGCAGCACAACAGAGTAGCCCCTGCTCATCGCAACTAGAGAAGGCTTGTGCACAGCAACGAAGACCCAATGCAGCCAAAAATAAACAAACGAACAAATAAATAAATAAGATTTCCTTTTCTACACCTTGAAGATAGCAGGGTTCAACAAACATGATGGAGTCATTTGTTAAATTATTAATATCCTACAGCATAGATACTTATATTCTCCTGATTCTGAATACTTATTTTTATATGTCTAGAAATGAAATGTATTTTATAATTGACATGGGCTGTCAGTGTGGATATAGATTTTTTTGTTTGTTTGTTTGTTTTTTGTTTGTTTTTGTTTTTTTTTTTTGCGGTACGCGGGCCTCTAACTGCCGTGGCCTCTCCCATTGCGGAGCACAGGCTCCGGACGCGCAGGCTCAGCGGCCATGGCTCACGGGCCCAGACCCTCCGCGGCATGTGGGATCCTCCCGGACCAGGGCACGAACCTGTGTCCCCTGCATCGGCAGGCGGACTCTCAACCACTGCGCCACCAGGGAAGCCCTGGATATAGATTTTTTCCAAAAATATTTGTTATATTTTTCTGATACATCTTAATGTATCTCAGAGCAGTAGAAAAACAACACTGGACTAGAACTTGAGAGATTAGCATTTGAATACAAGTCTCCCCTCAGCTACTTATGTGGTCTAAAACAAATAACCTAAATATCGAGACTTTTATTTCTTCTCATGTAAAACAAGTCCAAACATCCTGCATCTCATATTTCAACAAAGTTGAGAATAAAATGAATTTTGAGGCCTTTACAAGTTAGGTAATAGTTCAGATCATAATATTTGCAATTAACAAAACAACTTACTGTTTTAAGTTACCTGCTCAGGCATTTTTTTTGAAAGCAAGATTCTTAATGATCAGGTCTTTCAAAAAATGCTATGCTTGGGCTTCCCTGGTGGCGCAGTGGTTAAGAATCCACCTGCCAACGCAGAGGACATGGGTTCGAGCCCTGGTCTGGGAAGATCCCACATGCCGTGAAGCAACTAAGCCTGTGTGCCACAACTACTGAGCCTGTGCTCTAGAGCCCACAAGCCCCAACTCCTGAGCCTGCGTGCCACAACTACTGCAGCCCACACACCAAGAGCCCATGCTCCACAACAAGAGAAGCCACTGCAATGAGAAGCCCACGCACTACAACAAAAAGTAACCGCAGCTCGTCACAACTACAGAAAGCTCAAACGCAGCAACAGACCCAACGCAGCCAAAAATAAATAATAATAATAAATTTATAAAAAATAATGCTATGCTAACTATTATGTGGAAAATCCAAGATCAGAATTTTAGTTTTCTAAACTATATTTTCCTTAGATTGGAACTGCATGTATTTAAAAGACCATTTTAGTCCCTCAGTGGCTTTCTCCAATATTTAATATATAATTGTGTAAACTATCATGTAAAAACAATGCATAGCCTCCTCATAATAATGCAGTTCCTAAATTCTAGGAATAGAGCAATTGTACAATGTATTATTAATATTGTGGAAACATTTTTGGAAAGAAAACAAAAATTTTCACATTAAATATACTTACCAATTTTAAATATGTGAAAAATTAGTGCTACTTAGAATCAAAGAAATACATTGAAAAGCATGATTTGGAGACTAGAGAGGCTGTGTTCTTTATTCAAATGTAAGCCTTAATGCACACAACCAGGAAGTTCAACAAACACATCCCATGGGTGTGTGCTCATAGGAGCTACTCTCCAGTCTCTTGAAACCTGCTGACCTAGTGGCTCACCCCTGCTTACTCCTAGAAAAGATAAAAGCCTAGGCAACTTTAATTCCCAAGCATTATCTCAATTCTGTAGCTAAAGAGTACAACCACATCTCATACTCTAGACCCACAGGCTGTAATGTCTCCCTGAGCTAGCCCTTATTAGAGGCCGATTTTTTGCAGAAGTACTTCTCATCACTGTTCCTGAAACCACGAGGATCAAAGTAATGAGAAAGGAAAGAGAAATAGGAAAGTTCTTACTTAATTGGCTGTATTTTAAACTAGCTTTGCATTTTGAGCCTGGCAGATGTTTAAAGATAATTCCTTCACTGTTAAGTTATTTTGTGCCTTCTTCAGAGATTTCCCAACTGGGTACATTCTGTTCTTTCTCAAGACCCAAGACATCAGTCCTCCCACTGTTCCCATTTAGCCCATTGATTGTTAGCTACTTATCACACACAGACTCTCTTTGGGGAGCCCACAGAACTTCCAAGAGACTTTTTGGCTGGAATGCAAATGGCTCCCAGCTGGCTCTCCCATGTGCCCATCCTCTGATCCATAGGTAAAACTCATTCACCCTCTGCCCAGAGAAACTCTGGGAGCACAGACCAGTCCAAACCCAGCCACAGCAACTCTACTGACAAAGAAACTAATGATCAGATGCCGGTCCTCTGTGCCTGTGCTACAAGAATCCCATCTCAAAATCACCATGGTCCTGATGAAGCACATTTCACTAGGTATGCTCCCAATCCCCTGCCAAGGTCAAGGGCAAGGATCACTGTACACCTTACACCAAATCCTTTCCACCAAATTTTGAAAATATTTCAACAATTTCATTCTTATACCACCCTTTTTGGATAAGGTCATCATAGAGCTATGAAAACACTTTTTTCTTTGAAAATTTGCATCTCTTTTATTGAAATATAGTTGATTTAGAATATCATGTTAGTTTTAGGTGTACAGCACAGTGATTCAGATATATATTCTTCTTCAGATTCTCTTCCTTTATAGGTTACTACAAAATATTGAGCAGAGTTCCCTGTGCTGTACAGTAGGTCCTTGTTGATTATCTATTTTACATATAATAGTGTGTATATGTTAATCCCAACCTCCTAATTTATCCCTTCCCCATCCCACCCTCCTTTCCCCTTTGGTAACCATAAGTTTGTTTTCTATGTCTGTGAGACTCTTTCTGTTTTGGAAATAAGTTCATTTGTATCTTTTTTTTTAGATTCCACATATAAATGATACCATATGATATTTATTTTTGTCTGTCTTACTTCACTTAGTATGATAATCTCAAGGTCCATCCATGTTGCTGCAGATGGCATTATGAAAATCTGCATCTTGATTTTGTAACTCAGATTAGAAATTCCTCACTGTTATACCTTAATTCTTCATCTGAAACTTCCAGCTCCAGAAATATAAACATAAAATTATATATTACCCTAATGTCATTCTTAAATATTTCACTCGGGCAATTTTTGTTTTCTTGTACTTTTGGTTAATAAGCAACAGAAACTTGCTGTTTCCTTGACATTCTGCTGCAAGAGAAAAGAATCCCCGAAGAAAGAAAGGAGATACGTACAGCTTATAAATCAATAAATCTTATGATTTCAACATAATAAAAGAGTTTGGGAAATTGTCCAGGGTCAGATCTCTGATGTATTGCTTATATAGGATGTTGCACTAGAGTATACAACCCTTTCATTCAGACTTTTTAAGCCAAACCCAAGTTTGGAAGAAAGTTTACTTCCTTTTAATTTTTAGGTACTGAGGCTGTGTGTAGGGAAAAAATATTACTATCTTCTGATAGATAAACTATACTTCATTTTATAAAAAGGAATTTAGTGAAGTCAATAACATATGTTTCAGGAAAGTGTAGAGCAACTGATCACTAAAACGTCTATGTACATTTGATATAAGAATCAAAGAGCTGATTATGAGAACAGTTACAATAATAATATCGGCAATACTTGCCTCAATATTTAACCCATACAATAGTTGTAAGAAAGAGTGAATGCAGTTAGCTGGTGTGGAAATTTACATAATCTTAGAACAATCAAGCTGGGCTAGATCATAGTGTACTGACCAAAAAACCCTAAAATCTAATTGACTTAAAACTGATCAAAGATTCTTTTCTTGCATATATCACGTTATATCTTGCTTACATCATTCCATTGGGATCCAACAAGGAGGCCCTGATCACAACAATAACTCAGGAGTAATTCAGACTGATGGAAGTAACCACGTCTCAAATGTTGTCAAGTGCTGTGCTGAAGGGAAAGAGCTCCGCAGGATCTCACATCAGAAATTAAATCCTCCACCCAGAAGAGATACAACATTTCCTCGCATGATTTATTGTCCAGAGAAAATCACATGGCGCCATCAACCACGAGGAGTCCTGGAAATGCAGACATACTGTGCGCTTCAAAGTCAGGGAGCCTAAAGGATTCCCTAAGAACATTAAGGTTGACCACAGTTTTGTAAACAGGCTCTATCCACATGTCAAGCAAAGCGGGCCACTGGCTATGCATGGTTACATCCTACCAATTTAACAATAGTATCAGAAAAAAGATAATGTTTCCAGGTACATCTGCCCCAAATAGAGGCCTCATATAAGACTATCCAAGCTTCTGTCAAGAGTCTATCCTCCTTTGGCCACACCTTAGTCACAGGGCCATCCCCTTGTATGATGTTCTGTCAGTCACATGGCCCTACCTTCCATCACAATGGGGGGCACAAGACCCAGGCTGGCCAATCAGAGCTCCCCATTACAGACCCTAGAAATTCAATCTGAGATGTGACAGGAACCGAGTCAAAACCGTTAAAAACCATTTGGACGGCCTTCCTGACACTACCTAAGAAGCACTGTTGTGTCTCTGTTATCACTATATATAAAGACAATATAATTCTTGAAATGATGGCCCCTATTTTTGACTCACGTAAAGCCTGTCTGAACATGAAACCAAGCACGCAGAATGAAAATCTTACGAAATAAAAATATGTAATTTTTTTTGTATTTTGAGATGTTTTAATTGAATGAAGTGTCAAAAAATTTAAAGGCTAAAGGCATTAACTACATTCTACTAAAACTCCCCATAAATACTTGAATTCCTCATGAAGTTCTTCAACAAATTATCACAGAGATTTTACTTGAATACCCCCAGTGACAGGGAACTCATTTTGAGATAGACAATTTTATTTTTAGAAATTAAATTTTTCCTGAAATTTGTCTCCTTCAAGCTTTTATCCTATATCTATCTTATCTTCTGAAGTCATACAAAATTAATCTTTTGCACTGCTGCTCTTCAAATATGTGAGGAAATCAATTATATTCTAATTTCCATTTCCTTCAAAATTTCTTCATGTACAAAGTGGAAAAGAAAGTTAATCTTGATGACATTGATTAAACCCTTACATCCGGTTACATCTAAAGTAAGCGCTATCCTTGGTCTTTTCATTTAAGTGACCCATTTACATTTCTCCTGCTTTTGCCTTAAAAACCAAAACAGAAGCTCTCCATTATGCTGTTCACTGAAGAAATATTGCTTTGATCTATATAAGTTCAGATCTAAATAAACTCCTCGGAAAAAATATTGATCAGGGGCTTCCCTGGTGGCGCAGTTGTTAGGAATTCGCCTGCCAATGCAGGGGACAGGAGTTCGATCTCTGGTGTGGGAAGATCCCACATGCTGCGGAGCAACTAAGCCCGTGTGCCACAACTACTGAGCCTGTGCTCTAGAGCCTGCGAGCCACAACTACTGAGCCTACGTGCCACAACTACTGAAGCCCACGTGCCTAGAGCCCATGGTCCTCAACAAGAGAAGCCACTGCCCTGAGAAGCCTGTGCACTGCAAAGAAGGGTAGCCCCCACTCGCCACAACTAAAAAAAGCCTGCACGCAGGAACGAAGACCCAATGCAGCCAAAAAATAAATAAATAAATACATTTAGTAAAAGAAAATATTGATCATTCCAATGGAGTTTCTTGACTTTAAAAAGAATATTAAATGTTTCAAGTTATTTTTGGTCACTTTTTCTCACTTATCTCTGATAACAGAACCTTTACTGATGGCAGTAATAATTTTACGTGGTTCAGAAATTCCAGTTCTTGTATAACCTAAGCCAATAAATTACAAAATATTTGCTCCTAGAAATATAAACTCCAAGAGAACATAATGTATTCCCCTAGAATCTTCAGTTTTAGAAAGGGGCCATGTCATACACAACATCCCAAATCTTTTACAATGCTGCCGTCTAACTTTTTGAGATCTTAGTCAATAAAGAAATCACTCTTGATTTCTCATTCTTGATTTATGCTTGAGGACCCCAATAAATTCTAGTTTATCACCAGTTATATAATATGCAACTATAAATGTGAAATCAAATGGAGTCTCCAGGGACAGTGTATTTTTTTAGCCTCCTTTCTCTGTAAATGTCAGATACAGTAACTAGTGATCTTCAACATACTAGCACTAAAGATCTATTGATTAATTATAAATAATGGGTATCTGTTGACTGTTTACCACTTACTTCCATGCCTTTACCTAGAATCTCTAATTTCTTTTCTATCATAGATCACAGATCATTTTATTGCCAATCGCATTGCTTAGCGTAATGTCTCAGAATGTGCGCTCTGAAATCAGATTACCTGAGTTTCAACCCAGGATCCTTTACTTGCTAGTTACGCATCCTCCTGCAATTACTATACTTTTCTGTGCCTCTGCTTTCTCTTCTATGAAATGAGACTAATAGTAGCTAACTCCTAGATAGTAGTGGCACATAAAACAATCTATGAAAACATTAAGAACAACATGTGACATAGAGGAGATCAATATAAGTATGACATATTGCAGTTCTCATTATTATTATACATTCAGAAAGTCCTCATCTTACCTAGGCCTGATTTCCAAATTACCTCTCCAAAATGACTTCCACGTAAGTATTATATGTCCCTAGAAAACTTACAAATAAAATCATGGGAGTCATGATTTAGAGATCTTTAGAGATTTTAAAAAGTTGTAGATTCTACAGTGTACAATAAAAAATGTCAGAAAATCAGATATGAAGTTAGCCTGAAGGAGTATATTGGCTCCTTAAACATTCTGACCACCTTCTTCCTGTTCACCCCTTCCCGTTTCCCATCTAACCCTTTCCGTCTCCCTCTATAGAGACTAAAGTCTTATAAATCATAATGCATCTGCATTAAATCAGGAAACCCTTGGGAACCTGTACATGTTTCTTTTTATAGAGCCAGTATTGACTTTATTATAATGCTACTTATATATACAGAAAAATCATAGTAGAAGCTACTTATAACTACTGCTCTCATTCAACAATAAAACCAAATTAAAACTCAAAAAAGTTACCAAACCAACAAAAATAAAATTAATTAGCAACAGTAATGTAACACAAATGATGATGTTATTTTGCTGAAACTAATCCAGAACTCACAGCCCAATATGCTACTAACTGCTATGGCAGAGAGAAAATTTTGAGTTCTACACTTTTCACTACTTGCTGCTTTGCTATGATTTGATTCTCTCAACTCTCTTTTCTAATGGAATAACTGGGAAATCTTTGTTGGCATAATCTTCAGGGAAGACATGTGGCCTTCACCTGGTATTGGTTAACTTTGTTTTTTACTTGTTAGGACCTGACAACTGATGCAGTGCTACTCAATGTCAAACAGCCAAAACTTCAGGCACTGAAATTTCTAAGCAATATCCTGTTATAAGATAGACATTCTCAGATGCAACGGGAAAAAAAAACGTTACATTTAACTTTATTTTAATTGAAATAAAAGTAATAATATCATTATTTCCACAGAGAATTTGTGAAAACATGTTACACAAACTCCCAGACCCCAGTCTTCATGTGTGGGCTATTCCAATAACATGGCTTTCTTCTTCCCATCTAGCTAATCAAGTAGAGAGAGAATTAATATTTTTACTGGAGAAGTAGGTCATTCTGAAATGGAGTGACCAATGTGTCCCAGTTTGGCCAGGTGTCTCCCAATTTTAGCACTGGAAGTCTCATGTTCTGGAAACTTCCAGGGCAATTCAGGAGGGTTGGTGGCTTTCCTTTGGAGCACGGAGCACTTAATGTGTTAAAGGAGGCTGGCGTCTCGTTCCCCGGTGGGAGACAGATGGGGATAAAGTGTGCCTGAATATCACCAGCAGCCTCCTCCTTACTCAAGCCCTACATCTCATGAGAACCTACTTAATTCCAGACTTCCCTACCCATGTCCTGGAACCAGGAAGAACTTAGTCTTCCCCTGGCAAGAAAGCAAAGTTTAGAAATAATCTCAGAGTATTCCACATAAGATCAACAGCTCCTCCAGCCACGTTTTGAGTAGGTCACCCTACCACCTGATTTGCTTCTGGCCATGACCCCTGGACCTCCAGGTTTCTTCCCTTTAGCCTGAGTGCTAGCACTCAGGGGAGGGAGATTTTCTTGTACCTCAACTCAGTAGGGCTTGCTTTCAGGCTCCAGACATCCCCCCATAAAGAAACTATTGATCAATATCTTTTATGAATATAGACTCAAAAATCGTCAACAAAATATTGTAAATCAACCTAGTAACGTATCAAAAGGATTATTATATGCCATGACCAAGTATGATTTGTCTTCAGAATGCAAAATTGGTTCAATATCCAAAACTCAGCTCAGGTGATACACCACATTAATAGAAAATTCTAAGGAATCTACTAAAAATTTTTTAATTTTAAATAAAATGAAGTAATAAAACTATTAGAATAAAGGAGTCCAGTGAGTTTGAAGGATATAAAATCAACATATTAAAATCTATTTTTTATACAGTAGTCGTAAGTAAACTGAAATAGAGATTTAAAAAAAATTGCATTTAAAGTCTCAATAAAAATAACTTAAGAATAAATTTAATAAAAGAAATGTAAACTTATACTCTGAAAGCAACAAAACACTGTTGAAAGAAATTAGAGAAGACCTAAGCAAATGGGAAGACATCGATGTTAAGACATTAATAGTGTTAAGATGGTGATACATCCCAAATTGGTCTACAGAGAAAATAACACATTACATAAAAAGTAACAATTCAGATGACTGACAGTTGGTAAAAACAAACTAACAAACTAAAAACAACAGCAACAAAAAACACACAAGAAAACAGGAAACGAAACCAGAACAGAAAACAGGATACTTGCATTACTTTTCTATTGCTGCTGTAACAAATTACCACAAACTTAGTGGCTTTAAAGAACTGAAATGATAAATAATTTAAAATAATTTTCTTATTTTATAGTTTTCCAGTTAGAAGTCTCACAGGGGTCTTACTGGACTAAAATTAACGTGTCTGTAGGGCTGCATTCCTTTCTGGAGCCTCTAGGTTAGAATCCAGTTCCTTGTCTTTTCCAGGTTTTAGAAGCTGTCCACATTCCATGTTTTGTGGCCCCTTTCCTCAGTTTTCAAAGCCAGACACGCTGCATTTCTCCAACCATTTATCCACAGCTGGACTACAGCTGGAAAAAGATTCTCTGCTTTTAGGGACATGTGATTAAATTGAGTGCACCTGGAGAATCTAGAATTCTCTCTCCACTTCAATGTCCTTAATTGCAATTAAGTTGCAACACTGTAAATAAGGTAACCTAGTCTCAGCTTCCAGGCATTAGAACGCAGACATCTTTAGAAAGAAAATCAAAACGAAGTCCGCGTTGCTAAGGGAGCCCTCCAAAGTGGAGCCAGGAGGCCAGTGAAGAAGTGTGACTTATGCACATTTCAGCCTGGATGGAATCTGACCTTTTGACCATTTATTGTCCTAACAAAGGCATCCAGCAGATCTGCCAGAAACTCAAGATACTTATCAGACCCTTACCCTTAAATAACTTGTGATTCCTCAAGGACAATTATTTCCTGACTTGAGTCAGAGTCAATCACAATTCACACTGAGCAACTTTAACAACCTTGTTATTTTTTGTCTTTATGAAATTCTGGCTCTTTCTCTTCCCTACAACACAGTCTGTTTTACCAAAATATGTGTCTCCCAAATTGCAGTTCTTAAGACCCCAAATAAAGCTCTTGTTCTTTGCAGCCTTGATACTGATTATTGTTTGACATATCTTTGAGGGGCTATTTTTTTGCCTGCCACAACAGTGCAACACCAGTTTTAAAGCTCTGGGAGCAAAGAACTGTCAATCCAGAATTCTACATTCAGCAGAAAATATCTGGGAATAAGACAAGAAAAAGAAATAAAAACTGTACAGATTGGAAAGAAAGAAAGAAAATTGTCTCTATTTACAGATAACATGCTTGAGTATGTAGAAAAATGCCAAGAAAGCTCCAAAAAAACTCTTATAACTGAGTTTTCACAAGATAAAAGATTGATATAGAGAAACCAATCACATGTCTATATATCATCAATGAATAATTTGAAATTGAAAAAATTTTAAAGCATAACTTACAATAGGTACAAAAAATGGGATTCATATTTGCAAGGCTAACAAAATATGTGTGGGATTTATGTACTACAAATTAAAAAACCCTGATGAAAGAAACCAAAAACCTAAATTAATGAGGAAATGTTCCATACTCATACATTGGAAGGCTCAATGTTGCTAAGATGTCAACGCTTCCCAAATTGATCTATAGACTTCATAATATCCCAATCAAAATCCCAGAAAAATTTTTTGTAGATATTGACAAGCTGATTCTACAATTAATGGAGAAAAGCAAATAAATTAGAAGCCAAAACAATTTTGGAAATGAAGAAAAACGTTCAGGAACTTAACACTGCTTGATCTGGGGGCTAGCTATATAGCTCAAAACTATATTGTATTGGTGAAAGGATAGATGGCTAAACACAAAAACAAATGCAACTGACTAGAGAATCCAGAAATAAACTCACACAAATATACTCAATTGATTTTTGTCATAGGTGGAACAGCTCAGCAGAGAAAGAATAGTTCTTTCAACAAACAATGCTAGAACAACTGGATATCTATATGTCTCACATCTTACACAAAAATAAACTCAAAATGAATCATAGATCCAAATGCAAAACACAAAACTATAAAAACTTAGAAAAGAAAAAGAGAAGATCTTCATGACATTGGGTTAGAAATGTGTTCTTACATACAACACTGAAAGCACAACCCACAAAAGAAAAAAAATAATCAGACTTCTTCAAAATTAAAAATCTTTATCTATGAGAGACACTGTTAAAAGAATGAAAAGACAAGCTACAGGGTGGGAGAAATTTGTTGCAAATCTGAAAAAAGACTTCTATATAGAATATTAAAAAAATCCTCAAAGCTCAATTTAAAACAATAAGAAAAAGAGGTCAAAATAGTTAACACAACTTCACCAAACAAGATACACAGGTGGAAAATAAACATATGAAAAGATGTTCAACACAATTACCCTTAAGGAAATACTAATTGAATGCACAATGAAATACTACTTACATACCTATTAAAATGTCTGGGAAAAAAACGGACAATATCAAGTTCTGGTGAAGAATCAGAGCAATTGGAACTTACATGTTGCTGGTGCGAATGTAAAATTTTACAGCCACTCAGAAAACAGTCTGGCAATTTCTTATAGAGTTCAACATACAATTACTATGCGACTCAGTGAAAATGTACGTTCACACAAACACCAGTGTGTAAATATTTATCACAGCATTTTTCATAATTGTCAAAAACTGGGAATAAGCTTTCAACAGAAAAATGGATATATAAACTGTGTTATACCCATACACTGAAATATAACTCAGCTCTAAAAAGAATGATCCATGATTCCACTTACATAACATTCTGGAAAAGGCAAAACTATAGGTATGGAAAACAAACCTGTGATTGCTATGGTTTGGGAGTAGGGGGTGGGTTGACTAAAAAAGAGTAGCATGAAGAAATTATTTGAACTGATGTAACTGTTCTGTATCCTAATTATGATGGTGGTTACATAGCTCTATACACTTGTCAAAACTCATAGAACTATACATCAATAATCATGAATTTTAAAGTATTTAAATCAAATAAAATAAATGTTGGCCAAAACAGAGATCATGAATCGCTTTTCTTCAATAAATTTGCACATATACTTATGACATTTGCAACATTCCATTAATGCATAATAATAAACACTAATGTATAATGTATAATAATTTAAGCTTCTATGGTTTGAGGTTAAATAAACATTAAAAGTGCCATCTCTATTTAACTGGGTCTATCAGCTGTCCACACTTGTACACATGCATGTACTTACACACAGACATGTACACACACACACACACACACATCCTTGTACACAGATTGAATTCTTTAACATAATCCACATGATGCTGTCCGATCTGGCCCCTGACTATCTTTCTAGCCTCATCTTTCAATGTTCTTTCTTTGCTTAACAAGTAAATATTCTCTTCCTGGCATACTCTAGCCTATACTGTTTTCTTGAAATGTTACTTCCTTACGGACCCCTGCTTGGTTAAGTAATCCCCGTACATACTCTCACTCCACCCTGTGCTTTCTTGTCAACTGCCTATCACAAGTGTAATTAATTACTTTTTTTGTGTTGATCTATTAGATGTTTCTCTCCCTTTTCCACTCATTGAAAGTTAGATCTATGTTGGCAGAGACTGTGTCTCTATTTCTGCTCTATGCCCAAGAACTAGCACAATATCCAGCTTATAGTAGACACAATCAAGAATGTGTTAAATGAATGAATAAATGAAAGATTTACTCAATAGTTATTATCTTACAGGCACTTATGCCTGTAGTTCAAGGCGGTAGAAGTGCTTCATATATGGCGCCAAAAGCAAGTTAAGACGCTCGAATGAAAATAGAGGCCTAATCTCAAAAATGACATCGTGCATACCAGAAGTTTTCTAAATTTTTGATTTCAGGATCTCCTTTCACTCTCACAAATTACTGAAAAACTCAAAACACATTTATGTAGGTTATACCTATAACTATTTAGTGATATTAGCAATTAAAGCTGATCATTTTATGAAATATTTAATTATTCATTCTTTTAAAAATACCAGTAAAATGACATGAATTAAAATAACATTTTTATTTGAAAATATATTGAGGAGAGTACCATTGTTTCAAATGTTTGCAAATCCCTTTAATGTCTGACTTGTTAAAAGACTAAATCCTCTACCTGCTTCTGTGGTCAATCTGTTGAATTAACTCCACTGCACACACATAAATGAATGAAAGTGAAAAAGGCAAATAACGTCTTAGAAATATTACTAGGAAAATAGCTTTAACTCACAGACCCCTTGAAAAGGTCTCTACATTACATTATGACAATCACTAGTGTACACAAATCCGAGAGAAATGCTTTATCTAGGAAGAATATATATAATTAAAATATCACGATGTCTATTGACTGAACACTTAGTTATACCCAAATGGTAATAATTTGCACTGAAAACACAGTTTGAAGATAAACTTAAAGAAAAGTCAAGCCCAGGCCCAAAGAGAAGCCTCATCTTTCCAACTTCAGTTTCTTCAGTTATATTTTCTTAATCCTCTGGAGGATTCCTTGCTTTATTAAAATACGACGTTAATGTTTTCCCTCACCTTTCTCCTTAGAATGCAAAAGCAGTGTCAACTTCTCTCTAGAAGTGACTAAACCTCTAACAATTTCTGAAGGAAAAAAATTAAGGTAGTAGTTCACAAGTCAGGCAACAAATCAGCATCGCCTGGAAAGCTGCTGACGCTTCATGGGTCTCAGGACACCTTCCTGAGCGGACAGCACTGACTGAGAGTCACTGTGTTTGTGACTCAAAGGCCCAAAGCTCGGAGTTCATGGCATCCCTTCCTAATTCCTCTATCTTCTTGTAAGGAGCCCCAGGAAGGAATAAAAGTTTGAACAGTAGCAGCTCTCTCTGCCTTTACACATTATGGCAAAATGTATATTTTACTTAAGATGTATCTCTGTCTTGGAAGCTTATAGTCGCTTTAGCTGTTCTTAGTTGGTAGCGTCTCTCTTGTGTATCCGCAGCCTTCAGGCCAGGCCGGTTGCACAAGAGTGCGCACTGCAGCTGCACAGGACCTGGCACCCAGAGGGACCCTGCACTTGGTCCATGGCTCTGCTGTTGCCGTCCTGCAATTACTAAGGATTGTTTAACAAGGGTCTCCACATTTTCATTTTTCACTGAGCCCCATAAATTATATACTGGTCCTGATTCTAGGCTAAATCATGAATTGTAACAATTTGAAGAAGAACATGTTGACATTATTATTATGACAAGACAGACCCCAAGCAGTCTGCTATACAAGAAGAGGTTCCAGCCGTAAGAAAGTGAGTCCTGGGGATGTCATGTGCAGCATGGTGAATATAGTTAATAAAACTCTGTTGTGAATTTGAAAGTTGCTGAGACACTAAATCGTAAATGTTCTCATCCCAAGAAAAGAAACTGTAAGAAAAAGTGTGGTGATGGATATTAACTAGACTTATTGTATCGATCATTTCACAGTATATATGAATACTGAATAATGATGAAGTACACTTGAAACTAATACCATGTTATTTGTCAATTATACCTCAATAAGAAAAGGATATAATAAAAAAAAAAAAAGAAAGGGGGGGGGGGGGGGACAACGAAAAGGAAAGGAAAGGAAAGGGAAAAGGGAAGGCAAGACAAGGCAACCTACTGATATTTGCGGGGAAAAGAAAGAGATTCCTAGTGATTCGCTACAGTCTTAAGCCCCAGATCTTCCTCTTCCTTTTTCTAAAAGCCCCAAGCCACAATTCATAACCTCTTCTCCTCCTCTTAACAAGAGGTGGCCTACCTCTTGTATTCATGGCCTACCTTCTTTTTACTGTCAGGAGCTATAAAAGGATTATATCAGTGAGGTTCCTAACAGAAAGCAGGAGCTCATGCAAGTTAGGATAATATGAGAGGAGCTTACAAACTGTGTACAGGAAAACCAGAATGTGCTGTTGAACCAACCCAGGATAACGACAATGACCCGTGGGCTTGGAAGGAGTCATGTGGAAGCATATACTTTGAGGGAGATATTGGATGTTAGTCAAAGAGGCCAGTCAGAGGCAACTTGAGCCAGAAAAGTGAACACACCTCATTCTTTTCCCGCCTGTTGAGCTACAGCCTTGGTGATCTATTGGCCAAACCCAACCAGAAGGTAGAGGGCAAAAAAGACCATACATTTAAGCCTTACAACTTGGTTTCCCGGGGCAGAAAAAGGTTAGAAAGTGTGGGTCTTGAGATGAAGTGTGAAATTACCTATCACAGTTAACCCCTTTCTCCTCTCAGTATTCATGCTTACCCTTTGTCCAGGTTGAAAATTCACGTCCCCAACACAGGAAATGTTTGAAGTCCCACTGGCAATTGTATAATAGGGTGATGTCGACTCAGTCATACTCCCATCGCAAACCTCATATGCTAGCCGATACTGGAGTCCTTCACGTAAGGGAAAAGGAAAAAGTGGAAAAATGAACAATCGTTTTGTTCTTTCTGCGCCTGGCTCCTAAGACCTAAGTTTTTAATTAGAGCTTCCTTCTTCCACTCCACAAAATTCATCCCTGTGGGAAATGAATCAGTGGTCTTATCTTTACTGGGTTGCCACATTTTTTTTATTAGCCAGAGTCTCAAAAGGAACTCCAGGGAACTCCTCGGCTCCCAGAAATAGTCTTTTTTGCCACCACCATAGAAGAACCACCCAAATTCTCTCTGATAACTGGGATCGATTTCCACACAACGATGGTATTCTCTACCTGTTGGTTCAGTGGCAGACAAAGCCCAGTATGTAGAGAGGAGCAGTTCTAGCTTCCAATTCATGGGAACCATAACTATATTACCTGGTGGAAGTACTCCTCCCTTGAGCACTAGGACCTCCAAACCCACTGGGCCCATGGGCCCAGCAAAGAGCAAACAAAAATGCGTACAGTGGATCATTAGGTGTGACAATGAAAGTTGCCACTGCCACCTCCACCCATTGGTTCCTCACCCATGCATTCTGACTATAGGGTAGAAAGCATGACAAATGTGTACTACATGCATGTGTGCAAGCGTATGTGTGTATATACGTGTGTATCTGTGTACGTGTATTCCAGTTCTCTTTCTTCTTATCTACTATAGGTGAAGAATCTTGATAAAAGGATCTTATAAGGACTTCAATAACTGTTGTATTTTCTGATGTGTGTGTTTGTGTCTGTGTGTGTGAGACAGACAAATGAAGGACCCAAGCTCATCAAGCCCATTTAAGATGAATGGATTCACTTAAAGATGTTTAAGGCTGTAATTAGCTCACAAATTTTTATGTCCAAAACACTGCACAACTAACAATGGGTTTTATAAAATCTATTATATAGACAGAAAGAAAAAAATGAGTAAATTGAGCAAGGAAAATGAAAATACAACAGAGGATGCACAGACTCCATTAAACGATTACATGTTTATTAGAATTTTAAATAGAGGACATTTATCAAGTCACTAAGGTAATAAGACTGTCTAACATATCAGTTCTTGACATGTGTGTCTTCCAAAGCCCACAACTTACATACATTTATTTCTTTTGATATTAAGTATTTGGTTATTTACAATAGTTAACAATGATCACCATATACTTAAGCCTCTTTTCTCTACTTTCTTACTAAATTTTGCAAAATTGCTTTCCTTATGGCCTTTAGCCTTGTATCTTACTTTGCATATCAGTCTGGTCTCAGTACATTGTAGTGAAAATGTCTCATTTTAAAAAGGAACACTAAGAAATCTGTTAAGTGTTATGTTCTAAGAATAGTCTCTCTTATGGCAGGCAAAGGAAGAAAAATACGTTGTTTTACATTGTAATTTCATTTCTCTTTGACCAACGAAATGTCAGAAAGAGGGACACAAGAATCCACGATGAGGGAGTTTCCTGGCAGTCCGGTGGTTAGGACTTGGTGCTTTCACTGCCGGGGGCCTGAGTTCAATCCCTGGTCAGGAAACTAAGATCCCGCAAGCTGTGAGGTGCAGCCAAAAAAAAAAAAAAAATCCAAGATGGTTCACTCATTCATATATTCCTCTAACCAACATTTTGGAACGGCTATAAGTACCATCCACTGTGTGCACCACAGCAAGCAATAAGGATGAGTAGGGTTGACAGATAAACAAATAAAGAAGAGTCTTAGCACTCAAGGGGCATAGAAATAAGGTATGAAGGATTCAACACATACATGATGAATAACTAGTTAACTACAAGTATGTGGTAGTGATCATTTCAGAGGAACAGCGTGCTATGAGAGCTCAAAACAGAAGGCCACTTTTGTCTGTGGGTTTAAGGAAACCCACCTTTGGGGAGAAGGTTCTCTCTGAGAAGAAAGAGCCCCTGGCAGCTGAAAAATGGCCATGAGTTAAGAGATTGATGAGGCAGAAATATTGATTTAAAAGCCATTTGCTTTGAATTACTAGTTAAAACTGGAAGTACATAAAATCATCCATGGAAAGAATATAAAGATAAAAGAGGCTTATGCCTTATCTTGGGTTATATAGGAATTTATTGGTTGGGGGGCTCAGGATTAAATGATTAAGTGAGGGGCACTGAGAAAGAAAGGCTCAAAGATAATTAAGGTAATATCCTATGATGAAAGTGAAAGTTTCAGTGAAAGTTTCAAATGATCAGCCCAACTCAGTGCCTTTAACAGAAAGTGATGTTCCCAGCATGCAGTAGGAGCTAGTCCTGAACCACACAGTTTACGCACAGAAGATGTCCTGGATCTTCTAAACTCCTTTACACGTTGCTGGGGGTATTTTTTAAATTATTTCTTTTTTTATTGAACTATAGTTAATTTACAATGTTGTGTTAGTTTCAAGTGTACATCAAAGTGGTTCAGTTATATATATATGTGTGTGTGTGTATATATATAACATATATTTTTTTTCTCAGATTCTTTTCCCTTATAGGTTATTACAAGATACTGAGTATCATTCCATGTGCTGTACAGTAGGTCCTTGCTGTTTACCTATTTTACATATAGTAGTGTGTACATGTCAATCTCAAACTTGTTATTTATCTCCCTCCTTCTCCTGCTAGCCCCATTTGTAACCATAAGTTTGTTTTCTGAGTCTGTGAGTCGATTTGTTTTATAAATAAGTTCATTTGTATCATTTTTTTAGATTCCACACCTAAGTGATATCATATACTTGTCTTTATCTGAATTACTTCCTTAGTATGATAATCCCTAGGTCCATCTACGCGGCCGCACATGGCATTATTTCACTCTTCTTTGTGGCTGAGTACTATTCCATTGTATCTATGTACCACATCTTCTTTATCCATTCGTCTGTCAATGGACATGTCAGTTCCTTCCATGTCTTGGCTGTTGTGAGCAGTGTCACCTTGCTGTTTACCTCACACTCTTTGGCACTGATTGTTTCCACACTTCTGGCTCCATTTCCCTCTTGCCTCTACATCCAGCCCTTAAATGTGATTTGCTCTCTAGCTCAATGTTTTTGAACATTTCAGCAACCGCAGACCAATTATTCAGCATTTGGTGTACAGATAGATCACCAATTTTATATAATTTTTAAAGCCTGTTGAAAACAATAAAGCACTATTGGAAACGACTACCACTTGTACGACTAGTTTAACAGTGATGAAGAGTAAAGTTTTCTTTCAGCAAATTTTTCAGAGCAACTGTATGTGAAGCAGTGATGAACAGCTTGAGGCATAGGTCAGATTTTCTAATCAGACAGTTGCAATTTCTTTTCTTACTCTTTATTTCTGTGAAATGTGAAACTTCAAATTTACATATGTCATCATCATTGGCAGCAACGGCCCAAACACGGCCTTAGAAATTATGTCTTAAAAAGATGTCTTCATATTACACTACTTTAAGAGCACCAGCAGATGCTAAGTTAATGAGTATACTACACTTCCAAAGGGAAAAGTTGCCTATTCCTACTTGTGAAATAATGGAGACTGGCTTCCTAATTTGTGTTTTGATTGCATTTGGCTTTAGAAGGTCTTTTTTTATAGCTGTAATCTAAAGCAAGCTTTCGATATTGTTTGTAAAGATGTCCAATCTGTCAGTGTTTTGTTTCTTCAGTGAAAAATGGAAATCATAGGGGGAAAGTGGCGGGGGTGGGTGGTGGTGGTGGGATGAATTGGGAGATTGGGATTGACATGTATACACTAATATGTATAAAATAGATAACTAATAAGAACCTGCTGTATAAAAAAAAATAAAATAAAATTCAAAGAAAAATGAAAATCATAAAATATAAGAGAGTGACGGTTCTTTAAAATCAAACAATCCCTGGTTGTGTTATCACAATGTGATCTTCATTACTAATTATGGTATTTTATCAAGACTTCTAAACACTGATATTGAAGAACACGAACATGGTTTTACTGGCATTACCACTGTTATAAAATTTTTAAAAAAATTATCCCCCATTTTAAATTCTCGTGTGTGTATTTTTTCTCTCCAACCTGAAATATTCATATATCCACATTTGGCTGCACAATAAACTTATTAAAATATGTCCATTTCCTTCAAGGCTGGCTCAAGATCAGAATAAGTACTTTCATTGCCAGCTGTTTTCTGTAAACCAGCTGGTCTACGGATGGGCATCCATGTCATCTGCCTTTATTTATAGTAACACCCATCCCTCTCTGCACACAACTAGTGCTGTCTTTTCACTGCTTCCCAAAGACAAATTGCTAATTTACAACATAACTAAAAAAAAAATCATTAACTCCTGGGAGCACAGGGTTTCACTGAAAGAGAGAACAAAACGTCATCAATGAGAGCCAGGAACTGACCCAAAGGAGCCACTGCTGTGGTTTCATCTCCCTGTGAATATCTGCTAATACACACATGAAAGTAACTGTACCTTCATGTTGACTGCATTTTATATTATAAAACAGCTAACAGCATCACCTGACAGAGGAATTTTCCAATTCCTCTTCTACTTTCACTCTGAGCTTGATATTGAATCACTTACCTCTGGTCTGGTTTTATTATCTTCCCCCAAATGGATGGACTTTTTACCTGATTTGGTGTGAGGAGTACAACTAGGATTATGCGACTGTGGTTTGGCAGTTCCTCCATGTCAAGTGACCAAGTGCATTAATTTCATATTAAAACAGATGATTTTTCCCTTGTTTTGGGAAAAAATCAATTGTTTTCATTTAAAGATGAGTGCTTTATTTATAAATGATGTTAAATATTCTGATCAATGGCTTTATACAGCTGACTAACAAATTCTCATACAAAGAACAATTGTTACCAGGCCAATAAAATACAATATTTACATGTTCATTATCACATTTCCTATTGATGGCCCATATTTTGGGGAAATAAATAAATTCATCTCCAACAACTCTTTGTTGTCCATCCAATACCTGGCTAGAGCCACTTTACTGCTCTGATGATGTAAGTTTCCTTTTCTTTTCTATCTCTCCTTAATTCTTATCTTTGGTTTCTAACACAAGCCTTGGGTCCTCCTAATACTTCTCTGGCTCTGAGGTTCAGCATGCTCTATCTTACCATTTTGAAATCATTCCCTGTCCCCAGAGCTTCTCTGATGATGGTGAGAAGTCTAGCGCTCCTCAGGGGGAACTAATATAGCCTGGCCAGCCTGCGGGCCCTCCCACTAACCAAGGACGGTCAAATAGTTCATCTGTAGTCACTGCTTTGCTGCACTATTTATGGAGGTCCTTATACACATACTAAATCTACGCTGGATGTAATGGCAGCATACCAACTGGTAAGGTAACTACTACTTGCTAAATCTCTCAGGATATCTTAACTGCATATGTGAGTCCATTTGAATTATGTCACTGAAAACCCGTCCTCTGGCTGATAACCCAACTATGTCCAATCTTTTTTCCATCCTTCAAACTTTGTGGGATTTTAAGAATTATAATACAATAAATGCTCATCATGAAAAAAATTTACCCAGAATTTACATAATGCTTTAAAGAATGAAGTGAATTTCTATTCTCTTAAAAAAGATGAATTGCTGGGGACTTCCCTGGTGGTCCAGTGCTTAAGGCTGTGCTTCCACTGCAGGGGGCACAGATTCGATCCCTGGTCAGGGAACTAAGATCCCGCATGCTGTGTGGCCAACAAGTAAAAATTAAAAAAAAAAAAAAGATGAATTAGCTTCTTGTATCCCGTTTCATATTGAGACATCTGTATCCTATCTGAAAAACATTCACGAAAGTTACCATTCACTATACTTTCTTTTCTTTGGACAGTTCTCTTATTTTATAAGAGGAAGTTGGTACATTAACTCTTCAAACCAACATCTTTTCCCTGGAAGTTGGATTTAATTTACTTAAAGGCCCAAGGGCAGAATAATCAATGGAAGGTTCAATTGAAAAAGTTGTTGAGAACACGAGTCAGACAGTATTTCTATACAGGTCTACTTAATCATCTGTCTTGACTGAGTGGACCAATTAGTTGATTGAAGAATTAATCAAGTCCCTGAATTAAATTATTTTAGCATATGGATGGACCAGGCAATTAACTCAAATGAGAGAACTAAGGGTCGGGAAAGAGGAAACTATGGCCAATTGAAAAAGGAAGGTTTCAGTCAAAGGAGACAGCTACCATCCTTAGTCCTCCTGTGAAACCTGGAGACTAGCTTTGTCATAAATTTAGATTTATCAAAAGTCAGAAATCTGAGACTTCCCTGGTGGTTCAGTGGTTAAGAATCTGCCTTCCAATGAAGGGAACTCAGGTTCAATCCCTGGTCAGGGAACTAAGATCCCACATGTCGCAGGGCAGCTAAGCCCCCGTGCTGCAACTACTGAGCCCATGAGCCACAACTGGAGAGCTGGCGTGCCACAATTACAGAACCCACGTGTTCTGGAGCCTGCACACCACAACTAGAGAGAAGCCCTCGCAGCGCAACTAAGACCCGATGCAGACAAAAATAAATAAATATATTTTTTTAAAATATTTTTTTAAAAAGTCAGAAATCTGATTTTTAAGCAAGATACCCCAAATTTTAAGTTGTCAATAAACTTATAATTTCTAAAATCATGACACTGTTCAGTGAATAAATGACTTACAAGTTAGAGATGCCTACCCAGTCACCTGTTTCTGAACTCTCCTTTAGAATCAGATGGATAAGGGGCAACCATAAGTGTTTCTGCCAATGCACCATGTGAACACACATATTTTCAACAATGCCTACCTCCACAGACACACAGAAAATGTCATCATAAATAACATGTTTCATATGAAGAGTAATAAGATATACATATATACGTGCATACATATGTGTGTATATGAATGGGTGTATGTAATCCTTCCCTAGTTGTAGTCTGAATTGGGAGTGAACAATGGTGCTCCCAATAAAGCAAACCTGGCTCTTACTGTACAATCAACAAACCCTCTGAAACCTCTTCAGTGTTTGAGAGGATTCATAGAGTGTGTCACATTCCCAAAATCTCTGATTACAATCTTTTTCTTTTTTGACACAAGGGTTTATTTTTTTGTTTTGTTTTGGGGGTTTTCTGTTTTTGTTTTTTTGTTGTTGTTGTTGTTTTGTTTTGTTTTGAAGTACAGTTGATTTACAATGTTGTGTTAATTACTGCTGTACAGAAAAGTGATTCAGTTATACATATACATTCATTTTTTTATATTCTTTCCCGTTATAGTTTATCATAGGGTATTGAATATAGTTCCCTGTGCTATGCAGTAGGACCTTGTTCTGTATCCATTCTATATATAAAAGCTTACATCTGCTAATCCCAACCTCCCACTCCATCCCTCCCCCAACCCCCTCCCCCTTGGCAACCACCAGTCTGTTCTCTATGTCTGTGGTTCTGCGTCTGCTTCACAGATAGGTTCATTTGTGTCATATTTTAGATTCCACGTGTAAGTGATATCATATGGTGTTTGTCCTCCTCTGTCTGACTTATTTCACTTAGTATGATAATCTCTAGTTGAATCCATGTTGATGCAAATGGCAAAATTTCATTCTTTTTTATGGCTGAGTAGTCTTCCATTGTATGTATGTACCACATCTGATCACAATCTTTTAATACCTAGTTGTGTCTGTTGTCTCTTCCTCTTTTATGCTTTTCCTTAGCAGATGGCTATTGGGTGATCCTTCTCATGCTCCCACAGCAGCCCAGGACTTCACTCCATTCATTCTGACTCAATAAACAGAGACGAGACAGGGGGAGTCTGCATTTGTAATAAACAACCTGCAGGATTCTAAAATAAATGGGCCTTTGACATTCTGACAAATACAAATATCTATTCCTTCCATGTCTAACCTCTGTCTCGTTTCCTTGGTTCTTACTTACCTCACCCAGAACTCTACACGCTCCTTCCACCTGAGGACTGCCTTTTCCTCAATTCAGAAAAACTCGCATCCGCGAGTCTGTGTCTCCTACATGCCTTTCCTTCTGCGGAACTCGAGGCCTGCTCTGACCCTCAGCTCTAAGGCTGGGCCCCACCTGCAGCAGGATCTTCCTGATCCAAACTGTCTGCCTGAAGTGCTTCTTTCCCCTGTTCATGTTGTGTTCTCCCTACAGTCAGGGACACCTCTGATTGGACTTCTGAGATAAACCGTCTCCCTAAACCTCTTCCCTCCACATCCTTCTGGGGCCTAGCCCAACCTCTGCCCTGTCCATTTGGGTCTGTCTAATCTCTAGGGCCAGTCATTCCCAACCTGGCCCTTTAATAATGATAACAACAACAAAAATCTCCCATCCAACCCTTCTAAGCTCTACAGCCAAACAATGCAGCTGCCTTAGGGACCAGGAGAATTAATAATCGGAGAAAGACTCTGAAAAGTGTAAGTCATGAGGTCATGGTTAACCATCATACACATTAAAAAAAGGCTTGCTCTCAATTTCATTCCTTCTACAAATATGGATTGGATTTTTTTTCTATAAATGAGGCATTACACTAGGCACAAGGAGAGAGCAATGATCAAAATAGACAAAGTTCCCTAGCTTCAACAAGTTTTCATTCTAATGAGGGAGACAGGTAATAAACAAGGAAATGAGCAAGTACTTAGTATGATGGTGCTATGAAAAAAAAGGGGGATTTCGGGAGTGGCAAGGGTAGGGGTAGGAATAAAGGGAAGGGTTGAATTTCACATAGGATGGTCCGAGAAGACTCAGTGGTGAGATTAAGTGTGAGTAAAGACATGAGGGAAGTGGGGGATTAAGTCACATAGGTACTGGAGGGAAGAGTTTTCCAGGCAGAAGAAAGAGCAAGTGCAAAGGGCTTGAGGAAAGCATGTGTTTGGTGACTGCCTGAGGAACAGCAAAGGATGCCGAAGTGACTGGAGTAGAGCGAGTGATAGGACAGGGTCAGAGAGAGGGCAGGGGTCCAGAACACACAGGACCCCACTGGCCACTATAAGGGCTTCGGAGATTATTCTGAGTGGAATATGGAATCATTGGAAGGTTTTTAGCCAGAGGGTGACATAACCTGACATATCTGAGCAAAATTACTCTGGTGGAAGTGTACAAGACAGACTCAGTTCAACAGAGATGGAAGCAGGAAGACCCACTGGGGAGGAGATGGCAACAGTCCAGGAGGCAGATGATGGTGGCTTGACCCAGAGTAGTGGCAGTGCTGGCAGAGAAGTGGTGAAACCCTGAATGTATTTTCAAGGTAGAGTCACCTAGATTCGCCAAGGGATTAAATGCGGTGTGTGAGAGAAAGAGAAAAGTCAGGATGGCTCCTGATTTTGGTTTAGGCAACTGACAGGCTAGAATTGCCATTTATGGAGTCGAGAAGACTACAGGAGAAGCAGAATTGAGTGGAAAAAAGAAGAATTCAGTTCAGACATGTTACATTTGAAATAACCATTAGATGCAGAGATAAACACATTCAGGACCAATCGCACTTAGATCCTGGATATCAGAGAGTTTCAGGCTGAATATATAAATAAATCGGGTGCTATCATCATATCAATCAGATTAAAAGCTAGAAGAATTAGTGAGATTACCTGACGTTGATTGAAAAGAAAAGCAGTTCAAAGAATGAGCTTAGTGGTTATTCAACATTGAGAAGACAAGGAAATGGAAGGGGAGGAAAGAAGGAGGACCAGCAAAAGAGAGAGAGAGAGAAGCAAGCAGTGAGAGAGAAGGAAAACTAAGAGAGAGTTGGTGGTGAGGAGCTGAACAGAGGACGTGCTGCAAGGATAGAATCAACCAGATCACATGGGGTTGAAAAGTTAAGAAAGATGAGGACCAATAATCAGCCCTTGGATTTGTCAGTATTACAGTCACTAGGGATTTTGATGAGGGCTTTTTGAAAAAGGTGATGAAGACTAAAATCTGTTTGGCTTTAGTTCAAAAGAGAATAGAATATTTAGGCAATGCTTTGAGGACTGATTTCAACTTTGTTGTCAGTACAGCTTTGTTACCACACAACCTCCTTGAAATATTCTGCCTTTACGAAGTGTTCCAAAGTTCTGTCTGAGAAAGAGTACCCTTAGTATTTATATATTTTTTAAATATATGTATATATATATATAAATCTCCAACTTTGCTTTTGTGGAACGTAACTGGGTGAAACACAGAGCTTCAGGATAATGACAGCTACTAGTGCCACGAATATTGTGTATCGTTTAAGGACTTGAATTAAATTTAGTCCCTCCTGTGACTGCATTAACTTCAAAGAGAGAGGGCAGTCTATAACTACCACCTATTTTAATGAAATTAACTCTGATTGTTTTGCTAAAAGTAGCAGGAAATTTCTCCATAATCCAAATGTATCGTAGGTAACAGTAGGAGAAAATTGCTACATGATATTCTCTTTGGTAACTTGAAGCCAATGAAAGCTTATTATCCTTATAATGTATATAGATCTAGTAGTATATGAAGCAATGATACATTGACATATAGCTATTTTCCCCTTTAAAAATCGCCAAATGTCAAACTTCACTTATCTACTCTTAAAAGTGCCACAGAAAGTAAAACAGGGATACCCTGAGATGTAAAATTTATTCTTTCATTAAGAACATGAAAGAAGTCATTACCGCTTCCTATTAAATAACCATCTTCTTTGGGGCTTACAGAAAAGAACAGTGGGCTTCTTATGGCTCCCTGAGAGTCTGTGTCTCTTCGAAGAGTCATTAGTTTGGTGGAGAAAAGCATCCATGAAACCCCTAAGAAGAGAGAGTATTACACAAATAGATGATTTCTATCATGAACGCCTTTCTCTTTCCTGTGATGTTTCCATAACACCTAATTTGAGGATAGGGACTTCCCTGGAGGTCCACTGGTTAAGACTCTACGCTTCCACTGCCAGGGGCACAGCTTTGATCCTTGGTGGGGAGCTAAGATCCCATATGATGTATGGCCAAAAAAAATAAATAATAATAATTTGAGGATAAACCATTTAATCATAAGAATAATTAAGGCCCATCCCATATTGTCCCCTCCGACCCCCAGAAGAAGAGATACAGAAGGAAATGTTTTTGAAGGGACTTCAGGTATATCTGCTAAATATAAAATCTTCCTAAAGGTGGGAGAATACTAATTATACAACAGGTACTGCTCTAATGACTCTGTGTTTACAATTTATTTATATGTCTCCCCTAAATCTTAACAGTTAAATGTAACAGACCCTATTCTAAAACTGAGAAAGCTGAGACTCGGTAAGTTTCAATGATCACCCAGCAACATACAGTTACTAAGCCCCAAGCGTGGTGTTCTTAATCTATAAATAAGGAACATTTGTGTGACTACATCAGTGAGTGTGGGGAAGGATTTTTTTAATTAAGCTAAGCATAGCACCATGGAAATTGATATTGGCATGGATCAGAGAAAATGCATTTGCTCTCATTGAGAAGGCATCATTTGCTTTAGGTAAAAAGACATTATGAAAATCCTAAATCATTCTACTCTACTGAACCATGACCATATTTCCTTCCTCTCAATTTAAGCAAATAAATGTCTAGGATTAGGAACTGAGGAAGAGATCACTGAAACCTGTGTATGCAGCGAGATTAGCTTTACCAAGACAGCCATGCCTGTTTCCATGAAGAAACCCCAGGATGAAAGGCCAGCCCTGTCCTCCCCCAGGAAGCTGATTCTTCAGCTTGAGCATCCACGTAGGTGCTGCCCGTTCTTGCACCTGACTCACTACGCTGCCTCCTTCCACCTGCCACGCCTTCCACTCTGCCCCCTGGAACGCCACCGGAGCGCTTGGTCTCTGCTCTGATCCTCAACTGAAACCTGCCTCTCCCCCAATCAGGCCGCTTCTCCTATGGCTCTCAAAAGCAGAGGACCTTTAGTCTGTGCCCTGCATGCACCTCCAGAAGAGGGACTAGTATCCTCTTCCCTCCCAATCACTGCTGTACACCTCTGCTCACCATCTTGTTGACAATTCTGTCCCTCTGAGACTCATTCATTCATTCATTCAAGCCTGAACTCATTCGACAAATCCTTCAGAGCTCCAGTTATATGCCAACATGTTTTTAAGCTCTGGGGATACAAAGACATCATGTGACTTAATCTCCCACTATCCCTCCTAGCTGCAGTCATTACAAACTTCTGGTTCCCTGTGTATCATTCAGAAAAGATTTTGACATCTGTCCTACAGTCCTACTCTCCACCTCATATTTGCTTACATGACAAGTTTTCTTTCCTCTAAGTGAAAAAAAAAAAAAAAGAAAAAAAGAAGGCAGGTGACCTGGTCTAAATTCCTTTTCAGTTGGACTTCTGGGTAAATAAACTAATTATATTTTGCTTCCTAGAATGAATCCTTAGATATACAGTGGCCTTAGCAGGATGATTGAAGATCACTTATCTAAAAACAATGCACCTGTGGAGCATGGCTGTCTGGGAAATGTCAGGTAACTTGTATAACTATCAGTGTTATAAAATAATCAGTATTATTAAGTGCTTTCTGCTAAGCAATGTACTAACCCCCAAAGCTCACCAGATACCCTCACCTATGACTCTTAACCAAAGCACACATGACCAGTGAAGGAAGAATGAGCCAGTGTAACTGTGCAGGATGTGTCAGAGCTCTTTCATTTGTTTTAGTCCCTTGATTACCTATATTCTTGAATTATTTGCAAAGCTGGACAGTGGGTATGATATCATATATGTCCAAATCTGATTTGACAGTCCAATCCTGGTATTAGCTAAGGCTTCAATAGGAGGAAGCTTTGTCCTCATCCCCCCATTCCCCCAATATCTGGAGATGTTTTTTGGTTATCACAGCTGAGAAGGGAATGTTACTGGCTTCTAGGGGATAGAACCAGGGATTCTGCCCTACATACTACAATGCATAGGACAATCCCCTACAACAAAGCATGAGCCGGTCCAAAGGTCAATAGTGTTGAGGTTGAGAAACTCTGTTCTATTCAATCCCATCTAAATTCTAGGCTCCATGCCATTAGCAGCAAATTCACATCTCTGTGCCTGATATGAGTTTCAGACACATATATCAAAATGTACCTCTCTCTCTTTTTTTTTTGTGGTACGCGGGCCTCTCACTGCTGTGGCCTCTCCCGTTGCGGAGCACAGGCTCCAGATGCGCAGGCCCAGCGGCCATGGCTCACAGGCCCAGCCGCTCTGTGGCATGTGGGATCTTCCCAGACCGGGGCACGAACCCATGTCCCCTGCATCGGCAGGCGGACTCTCAACCACTGCGCCACCAGGGAAGCCCAAAATGTACCTCTCTTACTTGAATGCTCCAAAGGCACTTCAAACTCAGACTCTCCTAAAACAAACTTGGCCTTCCCTCCAGACTTGGTTCTATCACTTGGCATTTTATCTTAGCAAATGGCACTCATCCAGAAACTCGGTAGACATCCTCAGTACCTCCTTCTCCTCCAACCTGTGCCATCCACCACCACAAGCTCATCATTTTATTTCCTGACTGTGTCTTTGGTTCATCTACGTCTTCTCATCTCCACTAATAACAACTTCCCTCCCCCAAGCTGTCATCTGTCTCTCCCTTGGAATGGTGTCATCCCCTTGGCCAATTAGCAATGGATGAATTTCTTTCCAAATTATTGAGCATTTTCTTTATGAAATAGATATAAACATAACAAGCCCCTGCTTCAAAACAAAGAACATTTACCATTGTTCTTAAAGACTTCATCCTTAACATGAATTATAAGTAAAAGGTCCATAAAATGTATTGTCAAAAGTAGGACATTTTAAGGAGAGAGAGAGAGAAAGAGAGAGAATGAGGGTGAGTGTGTGTTTGGGGAGAGGGGATATTAAAAATTATTCCAAAGCTTTGCATGTGTTTTTCACTCTGCATAGAAAGTTCCCACCCGCAATCTTTCCAAAGTAATAAATCCCTCTCATTCTTCAGTTATCAACTGAAATGCTTCCTTCTGAAACATTTGTCCTGACTCTTCAAAACCCACAAAGTTCCCTTTTATACACTCTCACATCACCATGTATACTTCCTTCAAAGCACAAATGCAGTCCTAATGATGGGTTTTGTTTTGTCATTTGGATTTTTTGTCTGTTAGCAAATACTTGGACTATTAGGTCCAGGAGGTATATATCCTTTGTCTCACAGACACTTGGTGTTGAAATACTGGATTAATTCATTAATTATCTTAGCCAAAGCACATATTGAGTAAAAAGAAATCCAGGTCAAACATTCCAGGAGACGTGTACTTAAAGACTACAATATATTGCTGCTGCTTACATTTACACAGAGGTAAAAACAAACTCTTCAATTAAATTTGTATCATCCTTCAAGCACATATATCTGGGAGGTAGCAGGCTTACAGGGCCCAACTTTTGTGCACATTTCAAGAAATGACATAATGAAAGAAAAAAGCCTGCTGCAATTATGTAATACAAGCACCTATTCTTAAGAGAAGCCTTGAAGCCAATAGGTAGTTTAGGTTTTTTTTTTTTCCTGAGCTGTGTAGGATTCCTAACTAATTACAAAGAGAAGTGAAGAAGCACCCCTTCACACAAAGCATCTTCTAAAGAAAACAAGGTCATGATGGGATCCAACAGAATTTTGACTTGTCATCAAATCACTGAGGAAACTGGTATATAACTTACAAACACATAAGCTTTCATATTAATGAAGTCATTTGAAATTTGTTTTAAAAAGTTTCTGAATTTCTGTGGGCCAATTAACTCAACTAGGACTGGGTTCTTCCTTTAATATCTGTTTAAATGCCACACATCCATTTGTCTTCTGAAATATTGCAATTATTTCAACATTCATGATGACAAGAATGGAGAAAGAGCTTCCACGGGTTAATTTCTCCTTTGTCTTTAATAATGAGAAGCAGATTGTTGGTTAAGTAAGATAATTAAAGCTTTTATTAGGGCAGGCTAATAAAAGGCAGGTTTGTTCTTCCTCCAAGACATAAGAATTCGATTCAATTAAAAATGAAAAAAATACCACTCTCACAGTGCCTCCTTCTAGCTTCTCCTTGTATTGCTGATGTTTGGAAACACCAAGGAGAAATATTTGCTGTTTCTAAAATTACGTGAGAATTTCTTGATTTTTTTTTTTTAATGTAGAAAACTCTGTTCAATTTTATCTTCACTAAGGAGGTCTATTTCCAAGGAGAAAATGTGTTAGTCTGCACTTATGTCTAAATAATTGTGTTCCAGTCACTACACTTCAGTAGGTGGCCCATTTAGTTTCAGCAGTGCATTTTACAGCTGTCCAAAACTTTGAGGTAGTGAGTTGAAATATAAAGGAGATAGCAGTGAAACAGACATTGACAGGGCACACTGAGTGCCTCCTCATTCCGCCCTGCCCATTCAACTAGTATTTATTTCTTAGAAGAATTTTTGTTCATCTTACAAAAATGCCAAAAGCATGCCTTTTAATTTAGAGTCATTTAATTTAATTTCTAACTTTTTAACACAAATGGCTTTAAGAAGAAAAAGGAACAAGGTAATTATATTTAATTTCATGGTTTTAGATTCCTAAAACCCATCATATCCTCTTGTGTAACTGATGACTTACATTAAGGGGGAAAGAAAAAAAATTGTGAAACCGTTACCCTTCTCTTCGAACAAAAACGGAAAGAATTCATGTTGCCATCCCATTTAATATTTACTAAAGAGCACAGGAAAGAGCTCTGTGGTGACTTTGTGCTGCCTAGAAATGTAGAAATCATTCAAAATAGAAGCAGGTCGTAATTCTATTGGAAGAATGCATCATAATTTCTCCCTTAATATCAGTTCAAGTTGAAAAATATCTGAGAAAGCGGAATAGTCCATTTTGGGATGACTCTTTTCATCTCATGGAATATGGCACTAGATTCTGAAAGTAGATTAATAATCCACTGATTGAAACCTTAAAAGATCATCTAATAACCTTTGTTCCTACTATTCCATTCCCATAGGAAAGCCTAAGTAAACTTTAAGGGTAAATACAGCTTTCAAAGGAAACTTATTTTTTAGTAGTAAGCCTGCAGGCCCCCCCTCAGCCTACACTTGCATCTAAGAACTCTCTTTTTCACCCTTGGAAATCTTCCTGATCATTTATTCGAGGTTTTAACTAAATTTCGCACCCCCTAGGAAGATTTCACCTTCTCCCATCATTCCAGTTGGAATTAATCACCACTCTACAAATTCCCATAATTTTATACCTCACTCTGGGTATTTATCACACATTTTCATAAAATTATAAATATTTATGTACACACATCTTGGTAAAGGGTAAATGTAACACTTTGTCCTATTCTATGGATAAATTTGATCTTGAGCGAACTTTCTAGGTGTGTTCCTTGGAAACCTGATGAAGATAGAATGTCAGATTTGTCACCATTTAATATTAGTTATGGCATTAAAAAGAACAAAATAATGGCATTTGCAGTGAGATGGACGGCCCTAGAGATTGTCATACTGAGTGAAGTAAGTCAGACAGAGAAAGGCAAATATCATATGATATCGCTTATATGCGGAATCTAAAAAAGTGGTACAAAGGAACTTACTTACCAAACAGAAACAGACTCACAGACTTCGAAAACAAACTTATGGTTACCAGGGGGGAAAAGGTGGGGAGGGATAATTGGGAGATTGGGATCAACATATACACACTACTATATATAAAATAGACAACCAACAAGGACCTACTGTATAGCACAGGGAACTCTACTCAGTACTCTGTAACAACCTATGTGGGAAAAGAATCTAAAAATGAGTGGATATATGTATATGTATAACTGATTCACTTTGCTGTACACCTGAAACTAACACAACATTGTAAATCAACCATACAATAAAATTGTTTTTAAATATTAGTTATAACAGAAATGACCCCTTATCGATAAAATATTTTATTACTTAGATGATTTTAAATAAACTATAAATACCTAGTGGGAAACCATGGCTTTGGACTTTCTTGACTGCCATGATCTAACTGGACATATCCTTTGCACAGTGACAAACCTAAGACATTTGACAACCACGGTGTATTATTTTTCAAACAATCCCCTCTTCAAAATGATATTTTCATTAGTAATCATGAAATAATAAGCAATAATATTTTTATTTGTTCCTTAGTTTGAAAAGAATAGATTTAAAATACTAAATTTTAGTGTAAAGTATACTACTCAAAATAGTAAAATATTTCACATGTGAACTAAAATTTATACTTGCCAAGTAAGAATGTTATCCCTTACAGGTCACATCTGTTTCATTCTTTTAGATTTTAAACACAAATTGAAAACTTGAAGTTATCATGTAAAATAACAGAATGAAAGCAACTCAAGTTCTGCTTTTTCATTTTTACAATCTCTATGTTATCACTGTTTATTTTCAACCTATTGTTTAAGGGCAGGAATATGCATTATCCCAGGATTTGGAATTTCAGCTGTACCTGAAGGAAGCTTGAATGGTCTCAAATCACTGGGAACTTACTCTTGAAATAAACACATGGAATCAAACCCACAAGTGTAAGAGGCTCACTGTATAACTAGGAGCTTCTCAAATTTATTTCCATGTAGAACATAAAGTTTACTAAAGAATAAGTAATAAAAACGTGTTCATTTGAAGCCGATAGATATACTTGACAAAATCCCACTTCTACCCAAGATGGAGTAACAAGTATTGCATCTAAAACAGTTTATAAAACTACAGCAGAAAAAATATATGAAGCAAAGGTTTTCAAGCCACTGGACATCAAGCAATAAAAGATACTGGTATCCAGAGATGAGAAATAAGCAATATTTGCCCTAAAATTGCCCCAGCTTACTACTGGTAGAGAAAGGTTTCACTCTGCCATGTATATTAGAAACTATAACACAAAAAGTAAAATAAAACAATTTTTAAGGGAGGACAGGCATACCTTGAAGATACTGCAGGTTCGGTTCCAGACCACCGCAATAAAATGAATATCACAGTAAAGCGAGTCACACAAATATTTTGGTGTCCCAGTGCATATAAAAGTTATGTTTACAGTATATTGCAGTCTATTAAGCGTACAGTAGCACTATGTCTTAAAATGTGCATATGTTAATTAAAATACATTTTATTGCTAAAAAATGCTACCCATCATCTGAGCCTTCAGTGAGTCATAATCCTTTTGCTGGTGGAGGGTCTTGCCTCAGTATTGATGGCTGCTGACTGACCAGGGTGCTGGTTGCTCTCAAGTTGGGGTGGGTGTGGCAATTTCTTAACATACAGCAACAGCGAAGTTTGCCACATCAATTGACCCTCCCTTTCACGAAAGATTTCTCTGTAGCACAAAGTGCTGTTTGATAGCATTTTACCCACTGTAGAAGAACTTCTTTCAAATTGGAGTTGATCCTCTCACATCCTGCCCCTGCTTTTTCAACTAAATTTATATAATATTCTAAACCCTTTTTTGTTGTTTCAACAATCTTCACAGCATCTTCACCAGGAGTAGATTTCATCTCAAGAAAACACTTTTCTTGCTCATCCATTAGAAGCAACTCCTCATCCATTCAAGTTTTATCATGAGATTACAGCAATTAAATCACATCTTCAGGCTCCACTTCTAATTCTGGTTTTCTTGTTATTTCCACCATATCTGCAGTTACTTCCTCCAATGAAGAGTCAACCAAGAGGGTCGGAATCAATTTCTTCCAGACTTCAGGTAATGTAGATATTTTAACCTCTTCTCATGAATCATGAATGTTCTTAATGGCACCTAGAATGGTGAACCTTTTCCAGAACAATTTCAATTTATTTTGTGCAGATGCATCAGAGGAATCACTCTCTATGGCAGCTATCGCCTTACAAAATGTATTTCTTAAGTAATAAGACTTGAAAGTCAAAATTACTCCTTGATCCATGGACTTTAGAATGGAAGTTGTGTTAACAGTCATGAAAACAACATGAATCTCATCATACTTCTCCATCAGAGCTCTTGGATGACCAGGTGCACTGTTGATGAGCAGCAGTATTTCGAAAGGAAGCTTCTTTTCTGAGCAGTAGGTCACAACAGTGGGCTTAAAGTATTCAGTTAACCATGTTGTAAACAGACGTGCTGTCATCCAAGCTTTGTTGTTCCATACACAGAGCACAGGCAGAGCAGATTTCGCATCATTCTTAAGGGCCTTAGGATTTTCAGAACGGTAAATGAGCACTGGCTTCTTCCCCAAGTCACCAGCTGCATTAGCCCCTAACAAGAGAGTCAGCCTGTCCTTTGAAGCTTTGAAGTCAGGCACTGACTTTCTCTATCTATGAAATTCCTAGATGGCATCTTCTTCCAGTAGAAGGCTGTTTAATCTACACTGAAAATCTATTGTTTAGAATCATTCACCTTCATGAATTATCTTACCTAGATCTTCTAGACAACTTGCTACAGTTTTTACATCAGCACTTTCTGCTTCACCTTGCACTTTTATGTTATGGAGAAGGCTTCTTTCCTTAAACCTCATGAACCAACTTCTGCTAGCATCAAAGTTTTCTTCTGCAGCTTCCTCATCTCTCTCAAACTTCACAGAATTGAAGAGAGTTAGGGCCTTCCTCTGGCTTTAAGGGAATGTTATGGTTCTAGTTTGATCGTCCATCCTGACCACTAAAACTTTCATCATATCAGCAATAAGGCTGTTTGCTTTCTTAATATTTGTGTGTTCACTGGAGCAGCACTTTAAATTTTCTTCAAGAACTTTCTGCATTCACAACTTGGCTAACTGTTTGGTGAAAGAGGCCAAGTTTTCAGCCTATCTTGGCTTTTGACATGCCTTCCTCACTAAGGGTAATAATTTTTAGCTTTTCATTTAAAGTGAGAGACGTGATTCTTCCTTTCACTTGAACACTTAGAGGCCACTGTAGGGTTATTAACTGGCAAATTTCAATATTGTTATGTCTTGGGGACTAGGGTGGTCCTTGGAGAGGGAGAGAGATGCGGGAACAGCAAGTAGATGGAGCAGTCACGCACACACATTTATTAAGTTCACTGTCTCATATGGGCACAGTCTGTGGCACCCCAAAACGATTACAATAGTAACATCAGAGATCACTGATCAAAGATCACCATCACAAATAAAAGAACAAGGAAGAAGTCTGAAATATTGTGAAAATTACCAAAATGTGACACAGGGACATGAAGCGAACAAATGCTGTTGGGAAAATGGTGCCAACAGACTTGTTCAATGCAGGGTTGCCGTAAAGCAAAGCACAATAAAACAAGGTATGCCTGTATAATTGATATGGTAAGAGGAGAAAAAATAAAATCACATAAAATGCTCAATTAAGCCTAAGCAAGAAGAAGATAAGATAATTAAAATTAAGCAATGAAGTCAAAAACAATAGAGAAAATCAACAAAATCAAAAGCTGGTTCTTTAAGAACAATAAAATTGAGTAGCCTGTAGCCAGGCTAACCAAGAAATAGAGAAAACACCAAGAAGAAACCAAGAATAAAGAGAGATATACATATGAAAAATTAAAGAAAGGTCATCACTATTTATTCCATGAACATTAAAAAGGTAATGAAGGGGCTTCCCTGGTGGTGCAGTGGTTGAGGGTCCGCCTGCCGGCGCAGGGGATGCAGGTTCATGCCCCGGTCTGGGAGGATCCCACATGCCGTGGAGCGGCTGGGCCCGTGGGCCATGGCCGCTGGGCCTGCACGTCCGGAGCTTGTGCTCCACGGCAGGAGAGGCCATGGCAGTGAGGGGCTCACGTACCACAAAAAAAAAAAAAAAAAAAAAAGATAATGAAGGCATGCTATGAACAATGCTATTGCCACAAATTTGATAACTTAAGGGTACCAATTCCTTAAAAGACACACAACCAAAATACAAGGAGAAATAATCTGAATAGGCCTATATCTATTAAAGAAATTAAGTCCAAAATTAGTAACTTTCATAAAAAGACAGAAAAGGCATCTATATTTTTAAAAGAAGTAAAAACTATCCTTATTTTCAGATAACATGATCTTATACATAGAAGAACATAAGGAACTCACTAAAAAGCAAGGTTGCAGGATATAACATTAATATACATAAATCAATTGTATTTCTATACACTAGCTATGAACAATCCAAAAATGAAATTTAAAAAGCAATCCTATTTATAATAGCATCAAAAAATATGTAGGAATAAATTTAACATAAGATGTGTAAGACTTGTACACCAAAAATCACAAAACATCTTTGAAAAAAGTAAAGAGCCCATGAGAGGTGCTTAGGTCATGAGGATGGAGCCGTCATGAATGGGATTAGTGCCCTTATAAAAGAGACCCCAGACCCCTTTCCCCTCCTGCCTGTATACCACCACTACAACCACACATTTTAACCCAGGAAATTTGAAAATTCTCTCATATTGAAAAAAAATACAGGGGTGGGGGTGGGGTGTGATGAATTGGGTGATTGGGATTGACATGTATACACTGATGTGTATAAAATTGATGACTAATAAGAACCTGCTGTATAAAAAAATAAATATAATAAAATTCAAAAAGAAAAAAAATAGAAAACCTGAATCACCTTAAAATCCTTAAAGAAATTAAACTCATAGTATAAAAAAATACCCATAAAATATTCTTATCCAGGTTTTACAGATGAGTTCTACCAAAAATAAGGAACAGATAAGTTTA
This sequence comes from Aethalodelphis obliquidens, assembly GCF_003676395.1. Classification (NCBI taxonomy): domain Eukaryota; kingdom Metazoa; phylum Chordata; class Mammalia; order Artiodactyla; family Delphinidae; genus Aethalodelphis; species Aethalodelphis obliquidens. Next base: position 3,956,882 of record NW_020838000.1, on the reverse strand, counting down.
ATCTTACATAAACTCCTCTCTAGAAGGAATTTTTTCATTTATCAACTCATTTAGTAAGTCTAGTATAACTCTGATACTCAAACCAGGCAAAGATAGCAAAAGTAAAATTACAATCCCATCTCATTCATTAACACATTATTTTGTGTCCAAAATAGAGATGCAGGATGGATGGACCCCTACTCAAAATCTCTTTCTAATGTAAAAACTGATGACAACCACACACACCAAGAGGGTATGAAAACGTTAATTATTCACACAGTGAGGCTTTTAGGAGAGGGCAAGGCAGGCTTCCCCAACTGGTCCAAAAACGGATTGAGAGAACAAGAAAAGGAGGCTGGCTTGCAGTTTTCACTGTGGATAGGGAGTGGGCTGGAGTGGGGGTTTCCACACACAGGCAAAAGCTTGTGCAGTTTAATACCCCAGCTGCTCCAGAGGAAGAAGCACCCAGGTTTTTTTAATCAGTCTGCCCAGATGCAGAACAGAGGAGAAGATGGAGAGATGACTTAAACATCGCCAGGAGTCAAACACCAAACATCAAAAGATGGAGTCAGATTCTCTGTTACAATTCGCTCCTGACTGACTGACACTGGAAACATGCCATCATCAGTCTTCACTGCTGAACCAAATTTTGGTGAGGGTCCATGCTGTTTCTGTAGGGGGTCTTCAAAGCACACATATGAAAAGCCTAAGCTAAATTTTAGCAGCAAGTTTTATAAAAAGGCAATTTATCATGACCAAACTGGACTTATTCCAGGAATTCAAAGTTAGTCCGACATCAGCCAAGTTTATTAACATAATTTATTGTGTTAACCAATAAAAGAAGAAAACTAAATGATTATTTAAGTAGCTACTGAAAGAGCCTTTGTTAAAATTCAACACTTGTTCAAGCTATAATCTCCTACTGATTTATAAATAGAAGGAAATTTTCTTAGTATGTTAAATAATAAGTAGAAAAAAAATCCTTACAAATACCTACTTAATGGAAAAATATTCCAAGCCTCTCCTTTAAAATCAGGAACAAAATAAGAGTGCATCCTATTACCACTTCTATTAAACACTGCACTGGAATTTTTATCTCACACAGAGAGTAAGAAAGATAAATAAAAGACAGAGGAATTGAAAAGAAAAGCTGATGGTGTTCACAGATAATACTCTTGTCTATTAAAAAAAAAAAAAAGAAACTGCAGGCATATTATGAAAATTAATTAGTGAGCTCAGCAAGGTGAATAAATATAAAATCAATAATCAGTATTATTCTAGACATCAGTAACAAACAAAAAGAATATGATAATAAACATAATTGTTTATAGTAGCTCAAAAATATAAGTAACATAAAAATAAATCTGTCTAACATACAAAATCTTTAAGGAGAAAATTATAAAGCTGATGAAAAGACATTACAGAAGACAAATAACTGAAGAGACATATGTCGATAAAGAGGAAGACAACGTTGCAAAGTTGAGGAATCTCTCCAGCTGTATCACAAGATCTAAATTAATTCCTATCAAACTCCAATAGGACTTTTAATAAAACTTGAAAAGCTCATTCTAAACTTTATTTGTAAGTGCAAAGACTTGAAATAGTCAAGAAATCACTGAAGAAAGAAAAAGAGAGTTCAGTCACCTACCATGCGTCAAGGCCTGTTACAAAGCTATGGTAATTAAGGCAGTGGGGTATTGGAATAGAGAGAGACATAGCAGGTCAATGGGAAAAAATTCCTCAAAACCCCAAAACAAACTCACACGTTTGTATGAACTGGAAAAGGACCCTGTGGGACCCTCCTGGGTACAAATCCTTTCTGTGTCCCCCATTTCTTGTTTGTAGAAAATAGGCTTCATGCAGCCTCCACGACCTTCCTAGAGTTCCAAAGGGCAGATTCAAACAGCTGCTGATCAGGGAAGGGAGGGGATGGAGATACAAGGGAGGAGCAGTCAAGACACAACAGTGCAGCCTTGGGGCAGGGTGATGTCCCCCCTCAAGGGATACACATAACAATGTCTTTAAACCCTATATAGAATTAAAACCCAGCAAATGGAAGATGTCAGCATTCTTCTATGAGAAAGACCACCTGAGGCCAGACTAAAGGAACTGGAGAGGCTCATCAAGAAGATTACCTGAGACCAGATTAAAGGACTGCAGGCCCTGAACACACCCTAATCTTATCAGCAAACCCACCCTTGAACCATTGCCATAAAACTTCTCACCAAACTCCCCTTGGTTGGGACACATGGATTTCGAGGGCAGGAGCCTGCTGTGTCCCCCTTTGCCTGGCAAAGCAATAAAGTTATTCTTTTCTACTTCACCCGAAACTCTGTCTCTGAGGTTCAATTCAGTGCTGGTGCACAGATACTGAGCTTTTGACATCAAGTGAAGTGTTTATTAAACAAGGACTAACCTTAAAAATCTTTACATCCCATACCCATCAGTCACTGGAGGAGGACCCTGAAAATAGAGCATGAACTTGGATGAGGCAGGTCTCTACAGCTGAGTCCATCTCTCCAAGAGTCTGAGAGCTGAGGGCAGCCTTGCAGCAACACTCCTAGTAACTAGGAGAGAAAGTCCACTCCCAAGGATGGGGAAAGGGTATATAATGAAGGGTCTACCATAGAAGTGGGCATAGCTGTTAGATATAAGGAAATTAATTACTGATATCCACTGTGGTTTGGGGATTGGAATTATTTTCAGATTTCAATTCCTTCATCAACGCCACTCACTATCTGACATTCCTGCAGCAAAAGCTGGGCCAGATCTGGGATACATATCAATTGCTGTATCTGCTTCCTTCTGTCCTAGCCTTACTCCAGAGTTGTCATACTTGGATCGGGTCTATTTGCAGCTTGTTGAAAGTTGATAATTTTTTAAAAATTTTATTTATTTTTGGCTGCGTTGGGTATTCATTGCAGCACGTGGGCTTTCTCTAGCTGCAGCAAGCGGGGGGCTACTCTTCATTGTGGTGCGCGGGCTTCTTATTGTGGTGGCTTCTCTTGTTGCGGAGCATGGGGCTCTAGGTGCATGAGCTTCTGTAGTTGTGGTGTGTGGGCTCAGTAATTGTGGCGCACGGGCTTAGTTGCCCTGCAGCATGTGGGATCTTCCTGGACCAGGGCTCGAACCCGTGTCCCCTGCATTGGCAGGTGGATTCTTAACCACTGCACCACTAGGGAAGTCCCAAAAGTTGAAATATAGAACTTGACATGTGAAAACCTTGAATTTGAATTTTGGCAGGCTTTAACATCAATTTCAATAACCGGTGTTACTTCTGGTCACACCCACAAAGCCCTCTCCACCACCACCCAACCACCACCCCTCAAATTAACTCCGAGCTGCCCTCTAGAGCTATGGTTTATCTTGCCTCTTCCTTTCTTCTCCCATTTTCTGCAGGGTGGTGAGTAAGATGAGAAAATTTACTGAACTCAATGGTGGTTAAACAAAGATTTGTTTTTCTAAGGATGAATTTAGTTTTCTGGGAGGCTTTTAAAATTAGATCTATTCTTATCTAAAAAAGATGGCATTGTGGGCGAAAAATGTCATATCAGTATCAGTAAACAAAGGATGTTGTGGCCATCAAGCCACCAATGACTGTAGCCGCCCCTGACAGTGCACCCTGAGGGGATCCACGGTGGAGAAAAACAGGATACTGGCCCTAGATAGTTAAGGTGCACATCAAAGGGAATGAGCCTAGACTCCTGCATCCTCATACACAGAAGAGCACTAAATTCATCAACTTGAGATGCCTGTTTTTCTTTAATTAACAGTAAACTTTTGATATTCCAACTACCTGGTTTTTGTTGAAAAACTTCTATGTATCCTGGCTCGCCCCTTATCTCTTCGGAGCAGACCTTTATAGCGATCTGAGAGGCTGGCTCCCAGGCTTAAATCCTCAGAAAGTCTGCCAATTTAAGCATAATTTAGCTTTTAGGTTGTGCAATTTTTTTCAGCCCACAGTGATCTAAACAGTTATTTACAAAAGGCACTTTAATCCTGAGAAGGTATATTAAATTACAAACAAGAAGCTTGGGTCTGAGAAGAATTTGGATTTTTAATACTCCTTCCACATGAATTCAAGAATCAGGCTAGGAGGGGTGGGAATGAGAATAAGTGACTCTCTCAAGACATTTCACAATAAGCCTGTGACAATTCCAAAAATAAGAGACTAGAGTTTCTTACTTCCAAGCCAAGAAGACAAATATGTTAGCATTAATTTCAAAATCCCTAGGTCTCAACTACTATAAGGTCTCAGTTAGTTTGTATTTGCATAAGGCAGTCATGCCTGAACTCAAGCCAATTTAGTGGTTCCTAGAAAAATGGCAAAGATTGAAAAGGGAAAAGAAAAAGATGAAAAGGTTTCATTCTACTTTAACTGGAAACTATTTTTATGATTAGAACACAAATTACTTGTTGATCCTTCCGCCCAAGCATCTAGAGAGGCACATAAGTTCTTCAATTAGTAAAATCAATCAACAGGATGACTTTCGGTCACTGTTGAGCAGACTTGCTCTCAGCCGAGGACACGGAGGGGAAATGTGCTGCATTCCATTAACGGATCAGGGAGCCACCTCATTCTTCACAAGGAGGATTAATTCAGTGAAACAAAGACGTGGGAGGTGTTGGTTTTGCTTGCTCCCCTATACACCGTCTCAACTCTACTCCCCTAGAGGAAAAGTGATGAACGCTGAGAGATCTGAATCAACCACCAAATTGTGCTCTGTCCTTTTAGCCATTGTTAGCATCAATCCCATTTGAATACGCTGGCCTTGTTTTAAATAGAACACAAAGAAGTTAAACAGTGCTAATTGACTTGCTTCCAGATTTTAAAGGTTTGAGTGGCATCTGCTTTCTGATCTGGCTAAATATAAAAACATCACACTTTTTTAAGAAAACTGTTTTGTATCCCATTCAGTCCCTTGAACCAACATCTGTTAACACAAATTCTGATTGTGATGTTTATATTTCTCCATTCTTCCTCCCTTTTCTTCTCATCTCTTAAACTATTAACTTGTTCTGAGATCTTCCCATGACTAAAGCCATCCTCAAAGACTATTACACTGTACCCACACAGGAATCCCACAGCCCTTGGGATTTACGTTTATGTCACCTGAAGCATCTCCTTTTTCCTGACCCGCGATGTGGACTTCTAAGTCAAAGTTTCTACATCTTCTGTGTTGCCTAGTACAACTGAAGCCAAATCCGGCCTCTGCACTCCAACACCGAATTAAATCTCAGAGACAGAGTTTTGGGTGAATCATTGGGTTGGCCCAAAAGTTTGTTCGGGTTTTTCCATAACGTCTTATGGAAAAACCTGAACGAAGTTTTGGGCCAACCCAATAGAAAAGAATATCTTTATTGCTTTGCCAGCAAAGAGGGCCACAGGGGAGTAATGCCTTCAAAACTGTGTGTCCCAACCTGAAGGGGGTAGTGAGGAGTTTTATAGCAATGGTTCAAAGGGGAGGGTGTGATCAGCTTGAGGACATTCTTCTGATTGGTTGGTAGTGAGGTAACCGGGAGTCAGCATCATCAACCTTCTGGTTCCAACCTGTCTGAGGTCTATATGCCTGTGGGAATCATACAGTTAACTTCTCCCACCTGGTGGGGGTTTCAGTATCTGCAAAACAGCTCAAAGATATTGTGACGTGTATCCCTTGAGGGGGAACCAGGACCTGCCCCGAGGCTGCAATGTTGTGTCTTGACTGCTCCTCCTTTTTGTCTCTGCATCCCCTCCCCTCCCTGATTAACAACTGTTTCAACCTGCCTATTGGAACTCAGGGAAAGTCATGGAGGCTGAATGAAGCCTATTTCCTGTAATCAAGATATGGGGGACACAGAAAGGCTTTTGTGCCCAGGAGCCCCACAGAGTCCTGCTTGGTTTCACAATTTTGTGTTCATCAGGCACTCAATGTTTGTATTTAAGAGAATAAAATTTTTGTTTTCTCTGTTCAATTGCAAATTAGCAAATTAAAAACTGAACCATAAGATCAAATTACTTAACAACTATTCTTCCTAGGAGACTTTATGCTCATGCACACAAGAGTGAAGAGGACTAAACCCTTTCTTCATTTTTGAAATTTTGGACACAAGTCAAAGAGCCCTGATGGATAAATAAGCCAGAATGAAAGGGACATAGTTTCATAGTTTAGGTGTTCCCAGGAGAAGACCCTGAGACAAGAATTTGAGTGGAAATAATTCACTTGGGAGGTGATAGCGGGAAATACCAGTAGGGAAGTGGGAAAGGAAGGGAGGGAAAGGAAGGGAGCCAATAAAGTGTCCATTATTAAGTAGGTTATCAAGGCAGTACCTGGAACTTAACCACTGGGCAGCTCCAGGAGCCAATGCATAGCATGTGCAGTAGTTACCCTGCCTACAGAGCGAGAGAGCAGCGGTACTTATACTCTGACTCCCATTGACCTTGGGTAAGAGCCACTGGGAATGGGAGGACGTGTAGATTTCACACACTTCCATCTTGCCTTGGGCATGGAGAAAGCAGAACCCGGTGACAGAGAAAGCCCTTAGGAAAAACAAAAATCTAAAACACACACACACAAATGCTGGTCTTTAGAAGTCAGGCCTGAATGCAGATAAGGAATGTCAGGGAGGCATCAAGAGTCTGCTAGATACAGAAGCCAATCTACATAATTTAGACCCTAAAATTAGCCTGACCATCTCGATTGCTTGGTTCTCTGTCCACTGCTGTATTGCTGGGGAGAGAAAGACCTGAACCTTATGTTTCACCTAGGGAAACATAATGCAAACTTAAGGTATGAAACAGGATGGTAGAAACCATTAAACAAGATGAAATGAGTTTCCCAAATATGACAGAAAGAATGTCAGGAGGCAGAATAAAAGTAAATATTTTGAGCAAATTCATGAACTCCTCTAAGATAAAGTACAAGAAACGCTTTTATTATCCTTTCTAAATCAAATCAAAGTTAGGTTTGAGGCCATACTCAAAAAGTGAGTGTGAAGTTCAAAGTCAGTCAATTTTCACAGCTTGCTGTCTCACCTTGGGTTGTACCAAGACCTCTGGGCTCATACAACACAAGAAAATTATGGGAGCGCCTGATGAGGCCCTCATCTTGTCTTACGGAAAACTGGTAATTGCCCCAGTCATGCTGGTCCATTTAGAGACGCCAGCCTGGAGTCAACTATTCCTCAGTGTCACACTTTGCCACAGGCAACATTACTACAGGTCCCAAGTCCTCAGCAAAGCGGTTAGAACACAGCCATCCACGGAGTCACCACTGTAAAAGGTCTAGGGTACTTAGTACTCTGGACTTAAAAAAATGCTCACAACCTAAAAGTTGAGAGTTATGTTTTATTCAGCGGAAATTTTTAGGACTTCAAATAACCCTGAGAGAACCGCTCCAAGGAGATGAGGGGGAGAGCCAGGGTATATAGAAGTTTTGCAACAAAGGGCAGGGGGTTGGGAACATCCGATTATTGTAAATTAAAGAAAACCAGATATCCCAAGTTAAGGAATTTAGTGCTTTTCTATGTATGGGAAGATGCAAGAGTCTGGGCTCACTGAAATCATTCCTTTGATGTGCACCTCAGCTCTCTGGCATCAGCATCCTGTGTTTTCACATCCTGAGTTTCCTCAAGGCTCGCCCTAGGGAGTGGCTGCAGTCTGATGGCTGCTATATGGCAGGTATTCTTTCCTTCCTGAGTTTCCTCAGGGCTCAGGTTGGAGGGCTGCAATTGCTGATGACAGTGACATCCTTTGTTTACTGATACGGCAGGAAATATTCCATTTCTCAGTACTAAGAGATCACAGTTCTCTACCACCTTTGGAAACCCCCATTCTCTCAATCCCCTGGAATCTCACTCTTTTGCTCTGTGGTCAGACCAGGCCTTATTCCTCTCAAAGCACCAACCATACCCGCAACTTCTTCACATGATCCATCCTCTATGGGGTCAGACCAATTGTTCTCAAACCTCAAAGAGTCATGTGAAAACACAGGTTATTCAGGTGTTTGGGAGTAGGTGCTCCAGAGAGCACACAGCAAGAACAGTTTGCAAAAACATTATTTGGGGATGTCTCCAAAGTGTGGCAACTTCTTTTTTCCCCAGGAATACTAAAAACTACTAACCACCTTTGTACCAAGTAAGCCCAGAAATCAAGAAGACGATACCTTGGCTACCTTTCCTGTGAGGGAGAGGAGTAAAAGTTCAAAAAGCACATGAAAAGATGCTCAACATCACTACTATTAGAGAAATGCAAATCAAAACTACAATGAGGTATCACCTCACACCGGTCAGAATGACCAGCATCAAAAAGTCTACAAATGATAAATGCTGGAGAGGGTGTGGAGAAAAGGGAACCCTCTTGCACTGTTGGTGGGAATGTAAATTGGTGCAGCCACTATGGAGAAGAGTATGGAGGTTCCTTAAAAAACTAAATATAGAGCTACCATGTGATCCAGCGATCCCACTGCTGGGCATACATCTGGAGAAAACCATACTTTGAAAAGATACAGGCACCCCAGTGTTCACTGCAGCACTATTTACAATAGCGAAGACATGGAAGCAACCTAAATGTCCATCAACAGATGAATGGATAAAGATGTGGTACATATATATAATGGAATATTACTCAGCCATAAGAAAGAATGAAAAAATGCCATTTGCAGCAACATGGATGGACCTAGAGATTATCATACCAAGTGAAGTAAGTCAGACAGAGAACGACAAGTATCATATGATGCCATTTATATGCAGAATCTAAAAAATGATACAAATGAACTTATTTATAAAATAGAAACAGACTCACAGACTTAGAAAACAAATTTATGGTTACCAAAGGGGAAAGGTGGTGGTGGCGGGATAAATAGGGAGGGTGGGATTAACATATACACACTACTATATATAAGACAGATAACCAACAAGAACCTGCAGTATAGCACAGGGAACTCTACTCAATACTCTGTAATAACCTATAGGGGAAAAGAATCTGAAAAGAATAGATATATGTATATGTATAAATAAATCACTTTGCTGTACACCTGAAACTAACATAACATTGTAAATCAACTATACTCCAATATAAAATAAAAACTTAAAAGAACAAGTTCATTAGAAAACAAGGCACCAGGACTTCCCTGGTGGTCCAGTGGTTAACAATCTGCCTTCCAATGCAGGGGATGTGGGTTCTATCCCTGGTAGGGGAACTAAGATCCCACATGCCATGAGGCAACTAAGCCCATGCGCTGCAACTACTGAGCACACGAACCACAACTAGAGAGAAGTTCCTGTGTGCCGCAGTGAAAGATCCCACGTGGCTCAACTAAGACCTGATGCAGCCAAAAATAAATAAATAAATATTTTTAAAAAAACAAGGCACCAATATGTTTCTCAAGAACTCACTCTGTTACACATTTCCTGTCGTTTTGCCAACCACAGCTGGAAGGGGAAGGCGGAAAAGCTTACAAGAATTGTCAATTTTGCTCAGCTGATTTTCTTTTCACAGGTAACACCAGCTTAATTTACACAAATTTGCTAACTTTGCAAAATTTAGAGGAGACCATATTTGCTTTCACAGAACCTGAAATCTAAACATTTAATTTTCAGGCAACATTTAACTACCAGTGCAAATGTGGGAGAGTATTAGTGAAGATAATAATAAAAATAAAATGGTGAGTAATGCAGAGTTCATTGTACTTTATTTAGAATGAGCTTCACGCACGTTTTCTAGCAGATTTATGTCCCTAACCTGTGAAATTTCAGCAAGTATTAAATCTGATTTACATTCCACAGTGTGCCTCCCCTGGATGACTATGGAAATTGTGCCTCGAGGGGACTGAGGCGTGGAGACGGTGAGCAAACAGTTGACAGTCCTGCCCATGAAAAATCTGGCAGGGGCTGGTGCACAGCTGGCACCTGGAATCGTGTCTGAACGAATGAGCCGGCACAAGAAGTCACAAAGGAGCTCTTGAAATCCTCCTCGTGGATTATCTAGGACAGCACTTTTCAAACTTTCACTGCCTCGGAACTACCCAGAGGACTTGTTAGAACACAGATGCTGGGGCCCAGCCCCTAGGGTTTCTGAGTCAGCAACGCTGGAGTGACCCAGGAATTTGCATTTCTAGTAAGGCCCCAGAGGATACCTTGCTGCTGGTCCAGTGACCACACTTTGTGAATCATTTGTGTATACATCCCCCTCATTCTTCTTCATTTCTACAACTAAATCCTGAGAAAGCCGCTGAGAAGCTGGCCATCCTAGTACACGTCTCATAGAACCACACTCAGTTTTGAACTGGAGTCAGCCGGACAGGCTGGTGCCAGACCTGGCTTCCCTGGGAACTGAGCTGTAGTTGGATGGACAGCCTACTAGCTGTCTCCCTGACAGTTCCATGTGGAGGCCTCCAAGGTTACCATTTCGACAAATGACATCTCTTCAGATGCACAATCGGACAGTTGTCCCTGATACTGCCTCACTTAGAACTCACCAAATTCATCTGCCCCTAGAGGGCAAAGAGGCCTGAATGCCTGGATGGTAGACCATCCCATCCATCTAAATCGGACTGTAATTTGACTGAGAACAAAGCTTTATTTTGTCAAGACCGTGAGGTTTGGGCTTTGTGTTTTAACACAGCTAGGATGAATACTCCAACTTTTATGATCTAATATCTAGGAGAGGTTACAACCTCACTGCCCAACTCTCCCTATCATGGGTCAGATTGCAAATCAGAATTTGGGGTTATTTTGAACTATCCCAGATTCCAGCCTCCAGGTCATGCTTTCATATTTACTTCATCCCCACAGGTAATATATCTGAAGCCACGACAATAGGAAATCTTGGAAATCATCAGACATCGACTCCAATTTCTTTTCTTTTTAATTTTATATTGGAGTTGATTAACAATGTTGTGAGAGTTTCAGGTGTACAGCAAAGTGATTCAGTTATACATATACATATATCTATTCTTTTTCAAATTCTTTTCCAATTTAGGTTGTTACCTAATATTGAGCAGAGTACCCTCTGCTATACAGTAGGTCCTTGCTGGTTATCTATTTTAAATATGGCAGTGTGTACATGTCAATCCCAAACTTCCTGACTAACCCTCTCCCCTTTCCTTCCCCCCTGGTAACCATAAGTTCGTCCTCTAAATCTGTGAGTCTGTTTCTGTTTTGTAGATAAGTTCATTTGTATCATTTTTTTTTAGGAGAAATAGATAAAGAAGACATGGTACATATACACAATGGAATATTACTCAGCCATTAAAAAGAATGAAATAATGCCATTTGCAGCAACATAGATAGATCTAGAGACTGTCATACTGAGTGAAGTCGGAAAGAGAAAGAGAAATACCATATGATACCACTTACATGTGGAAACCAATTTCTATTTTAAAAATAAAATGTATTCCAATTTCTAAGATGTTGGAAAACATTTTTCTATATTAAATGAATAAGCAGCAATGTACCTTTTGGTCTCCAAACTGAGATGGCAACACCAGAAAAACTGTTTTTAGTACGATGATATTAAATTCATTCTTAAAATAAAAACTGAATGTGTCTGCAATTCGCATCACTTAAGGTGAGAAAGTATTCTTTTAAATGACGAACTTATTTTCCAAATAGCTATAGAAAACAAAAGAAGACAAAGGGAGGTGTCCAGGCTCTTGGCAGCTGGACACCTACTAAAACCACAGGGCTGGAGAATTTTTGTTTCTTTTCAAACACTCTGTTTACCAAAATTAGAAAAATAATATTCCACATATTCATCTGGTTGCTGTGAAATAATGTAAATATATAGATATGAATGCAATTCCTAACTGCCCACAATATCAATGATAGTAAGGGAAATGTAATGGATTGATTAATAGTTCTTTTTATATAGCAACAGATAATCACATAAAACATCGGCTTTCAAATTTGACAACAATCCACAGAAAAGGAGAAAAAAAATTATGGAGAAAAGATTCTCTTTATTATTGCATAAATATTCCTATGTCTATCTAGTTATTTCCAATTACAAAATTAAAGGTTCATTGGAGAAAATTTCGAAAATACGGAAGGGGCAAGTCTGGAGGAGGATTGAGAGAGGAGGTGGGGTGGGAGTGGGAAAAGAGAGTCAACTAGGAAGCGATTCCTCAAGGCTCCTGAGAGCTGAGTGGCAGAAATGCATGTCCCTCTCCCTGACAGCATTCAACATGATGTCATTTGTTAATTTATTAGCACATACTATGAGCCAATAGCTGCTGCGGATACATTAATGAACAAAACAGATGGAAATTTACATCCTGACAGAGCTTACAGTTGAAGGTAAGCTGGTAGGGTCTTAGAAGCTAGGTGGGGTTGTTTTTATGAGCTCACAGCCCTCACAAAAATTCTCACCCCTGAGTTAGCAAGAATTCTGGCTTCAAAAATACTAGGTAGGCTTGGATAATAAGGGGATCGCTGGTGAATCACAGGGATTTAACCTGAGAGCAATCCTCCAATGAACTCATAATCCTCCATTATGCCTGCGCCTAACAGACAAAATAAAAGTAAATCACTTCCACACAAAAACCTGCACACAGATGTTTATAGCAGCTTTATTCATAATTGCCAAAAACCAAGATACCCTTCAGCAGGTGAATGGATAAATCAACTGTGGTGCATCCAGACAGTGGAACATTATTCAGCGCTTAAAAGAAATGAGCTATCAATCCATTCAAAGACGTGGAATAAACTTAAGTGCGTATGGCTAAGTGAAAAAAGCCATCCCGAAAAGGCTACATACTGCATGATTCCAAAAAAACAGCACTCTGGAAAAAGCAAAACTAGGGAGACAGTAAAAGGTCAGTGGTTGCCTGGATTGGGGGCCGGGGTAGGATGAACAGACAGAGCACAGAGGATTTTTAGGGCAGTGCAAATACTCTAGGTACCATAATGATGCATACATGTCATTATACATTTTCTAAACCTATAGAATGTTCACAAGAGTGAGCTGTAATATAAACTATGGACTTTAGGTGATTATGATGTTATCAGTGTAGGTTTATCAGTTGTAACAAATGTACCACTTTGATGGGGGTATTGATAATGGAGGAGGCTATGTATGTGTCGGGGTAGGGGGTATACGTGAAATCTCTGTACCTTTCTCTTAATTTTACTATGAACCTAAAACTTCTCTGGAAAAAGTCTTAATAAAAAAAAAAAAGGGAAGTGCAGAACACTGCACATAGCATGCTCATACTGTACAATTACACAAAGCATCAAAAAATAAGGAAATAATGGACAATGAATTCCCACCATCCAGACAACATAGCTTCTTGCAGTCAGGTTTAATTACTTAAGAAAATTGAGTAATGGAACACATTTTGCACAGCTAAGTTTGTGGAATAAAAATCATGTCAACTAGAAAGAAAAAGATATGAAACAGATCTATTTTTACATGGATTCAGTCTTCACTACCTGAGTATTTGTTTAACCTTCTCCACTTATGCCTGCTTTGAAGTTATTCCATTACTGTGTGTGTGTGTGTGTGTGTGTGTGTGTGTGTGTGTGTGTGTGTGTGTGTGTGTGTGTGTGTGTGTGT